>NC_056623.2:119690857-119870857 GCF_002870075.4 Lactuca sativa | reverse complement strand
AAATAAATCAAGGAATGATGTTTATGATCCACTAAGGCCATATAAATTTGTTGTGGTCCAATAAGGCCCATTAAAGATAACCTAGTTCATTTTAGGCTTGTAAGGCCCAAAATATTAAGTTTCATGTATATGGGTCCAATTAGGGCCCATTTGAGTGTTCTATGTTCAAGATAGTTAAATTGGAAGTTTATTGGTCCATTAGGCCCAATAGGGAAATCCTAGTCTAAAATTGACTTAAACCGCGATTTCTAGGGTTTCCAATTCTTTGTTGACTATTTGTAGTGCTTGTATAAAGTGTTTGATGAAAGTTTTGTTGTTATTGAATAAGCATCATACATGCTTTCACATTTTTGGTTTACAAATGTTATCATCGTTGTTGTTACAAGGTGTTAAAATTCTTAGTTGTGACAGATCTTTCATACAAAGAAAGTCATATTCAGCCAGTTTTGTGAAGGGGATGACACTTTTCTCATGAGAATATGAAAACGTGGATGAAGGATTTGAATGGTTGAACTCTTTGTATGCTAAACAAGGAAATTTTTGTATTAGGTGGATTTTGGAAAAATGTAGGCATATGTTAACTTCATTTCAAGTATTCAACACAACTTCTTTCAAAAAAGAGCACTCATATTGTCTAGTACAAGGTCATGAGGATAGACGTCAAAAAAGTAATAGGAAGGCTAAAGAGAATCCAAATTCAGCTTGTTTTTATTGTTTTTGATGTCAGGCATATCGTTATTTTCATGGTGGTATTGTTTTTCTGTTTGAGTGAAGACATGTTTTGTTGTTGTTGACCAAATTCCTCTTATAATTTGTCTCGGTTATTCTTTTTTAAGCTTAATTAGTACTTGTAATGTATGTTTATGTCTTTTGAACAGTTGTAAAACATATCAATATGTGAAACATATATTTTATTTAGATTCCATGACTTTTGTATGTATAATGCATATGGTAAAAGGATTATTGTCTTCTTTTATTTAGTAGAATTTGTATTATGCTTAGAAAGATACATCTCAATGTGTCAAATGTATCTTTTGTTTAGATTCTATGATTTTTATTTAGTAGAATCGACAATTAATAATTATTATTTGAATTTTAAAACAAGCTAACATTTAGCGTGCTTGGCTAACGTGTTTCTTTAAAATAGGCATGATGCAAGTTTGAATATGACTTTCAGCATGTTTTTTGAAAATAAGTTGATTTTGACCTTATGTTATGTGTACTATATTCAGTGAACTTTTGTAGAAATGGTATGGTCACCCATATAGTGTAGTTTGTATGGGAACCTTGAATGATATAAGCGAACCCTCCTTAGTAGTCACCTAGCCTTTTCCATTGTTGCCATCTTTACCTCAACTACTATCTTCCCAAGCCATCTATTATTAGCGCTCTGATACCAATTGTTAGACACAATTGATATATAGCAGATGAACAAAAAAATAGCTTCTTATTATAACTCATGAAAATAACTCAAAACTTGGGTTACAAAACAATGCTTAGGTAGTTATCTTAATCAAAACCATCTTTCCGATTCTTATCCCTTATATACAGGTCCCAATCCTTGTTCATAAAGGAAACTTAATCCTTACTCTATCTCCTAGTATCCTACTCGAACTAGGCTTCCTTATTGTCCCTTATACACGGATTTGTGCATAAGGGCATATTCGGAAATTACACAATACAAAACCGATGTCCTCACTAAAAGTTGGTGGATCAGACACACCGCAATAAGTATGGATCAATATTAATACAACAATGTTACAGTTTAAAGTATTCGGAAGTGTAGCCTATGGGCATAGCTCATATCAGCTTCCACTTGAGCAGTGGCGGAGCCAGAAATTTTTATATGTGTAACATCCATAAATTTCACGCCAAATTCAAACTTTTTAAATCATAAATAAAAGTCAAATAGCATTGTTTACAAAATGTTCTCAAATCAATATCCATCAGATTATCCTAAAATCATAACATAAGGATGAGGAGCGGTACGGTCACGCCTTTGACTTGCCACGATCTCCTGAAGTACCTGAAACAATAACTGAAAACTGTAAGCCCAAGGGCTTAGTGAGCTACCCCCAAAATACCAATACCACACTGACGATACCATATTAGTAACAATCAATCAAACAATCATGCATACTGGGCCATCGGCCTGACTGGACCGCCGTACCGGGCCTACAGTCTATCTGAATCTATCCCGAGCCTTCGGCTGGTCCGCCTCGTAGGCCTGCAGTCTCCCTGGACCGCTCATAGGGTATGTTGGACTACAGCACAAAGCAGGACCGCCTCAACCCAACCAACAAGTAAATAACCATGTTTGTATAACTATCATATACTGGCATATACAAACATCAAACATATTTGTCACTCTGATCATCAACTATAGAATCCTCTCATAACTAGAGTACCGACCTTGGAGGTCACTAACATACCAATCCTTAAAGATCATAAAAGCATAACATACTATCTATCCTGATTCCGATCTAACAGATCAAATCCATATGTAGCATACCATAACAACCGATCTAACCGATCTCTAGCATAGCAACCATCCTAAACAAGGATGAAATCTAACATAGCAACCATCCTAACCCAGGATGAAATCTAGCATAGCAATGACATAGCAACCATCCTAAACCAGGATGTAATCTAGCATAGTGATAACATAGCAACCATCCTAAACCATGATGTAAATCATAAAGGGCCGGTCTTGGTGCCGTAGGCCCTATCGATATAGTGAGGATAACTCACCTCGCAGATCTCGACTCGGAAGATAAACTCCAACTCTCGGATCACTTGACAGAGGCTCCACCACCTATGACCATAATACAATATACTTATAAGTCCTTAACCTTATAAGGTACTCCATAACCCACCAGTCAACCCCTGGTCAAAGTCAAAGTCCTCAGTCAAGGTCAACAGTCCATGTTGACCCCAACTCGCCGAGTACCCTCGGCTACTCGCCAAGTGCCTTGAAGCACATCTCACTCGTCGAGTCATCGGGGTGACTCGTCGAGTTTCATCGATTTCCGTTCAAACTTTTAGGCCATCTGTCGAGTTCCCTCCTTGCAACTCGACGGATACACACGCATACATATCCTAGGGAAAACTCATCCGACTCGCCGATTTGTTCTTCAACTCGTCGAGTCTTATGTTGATCTTCATCAGACTCGCCGAGTTGTTCATCCAACTCGTCGAGTTCACGGCCAAATTCATGTGACTCGCTGAGTCAACCTTGCGAATCGCCGAGTCCATTCAGTCCTTTTTCCATACAGACTTGCTTTGAGCCATGCAACAGTTCAAAATCACAGATCCAAGCTTCTAGGGCATGCTTTTCATGTAAAGTTGCAAACTTTACGTGCATGCATAGCTATAAATGTTCTAAATGCCATTTCTAAGATCTTAATGGAACTTCATGGTCAAAAGGGACCTCAATTATGACCAATACAACAAATTTATGATTCTAAAACTTAAGGTGGGTCTAGATCTGAAGTTACAACTTCAGATCTAGCTCATATCCCACCTTATCAACCTCAAAATCCATGAAAAACCCCCAAAACTCAACAAAAGGAAAACGGGAAGTAAGGATGGCAACTTGATACCTCCAAAGGATACTAGCTTAGGTAATTTCTTCTTCTCACACCTTCCTTGCTTCAATTCCTTTGCACTTCTAGCTTTTCTCTTCTAGCCAACCTTCTCTCCAAGCTTAGGACACACCAAAATGGAATACCACACGAATTAGGGTTTTTAAGGATTTCTCAAGGACTACAAAGAGACCAAAGGAGGCTGAGGCTCCTTTAAATAGGGTGCAAACTCCTTGATTTAGGGTTTCTTCTGCCAACTCCTACTCGCCGAGTTCCAACATGTACTCGTCGAGTAGGTCACTTAGCATGCGATTCCACCCTGCTGCTACTCGACGAGTAGGTCAACCGACTCGTCGAGTAGAGCTTCATCCAATAACTCATATTTAAATGATACCTAAGAATCGGGGCGTTACAACTCTCCCCCACTTGAACTAGACTTCGCCCTCGAAGTTTTTCGGAATAAACAATGTCGGGTAATGCTTGCGCATCTCCGCTTCCGGCTCCCATGTCCACTCAGATCCCCTCCGATGTTCCCATTGTACCTTTACCAAAGGTATTTCCTTGTTCCAAAGAATCTTCTTCTTCCTTTCCAAAATAGCCACAGGCCTCTCCACATTGTTCAGGTGATCATCGACCTGAATGTCATCCAACGATACAACTGCCTCATGGTCCGTAATGCATTTTCGCAATTGTGAAACATGGAATGTGCTATGGATCCGGCTAAGCTCCTCCGGAAGCTCTAGGCTATACGCCACCCTACCAACCCTGGTAACAACTCTGAATGGCCCAATGTAACGGGGACCCAATTTTCCCCTCTTCCTAAAGTGGATCACTACCTTCCAGGGTGAGACTTTCACGAGAACGATGTCACCCACCTGAAATTCCAGTTCAGATCGGTGTCGGTCGGCATAACTTTTCTGCCGACTCTGAGCGGTCTGCAGTCGCTGTCTAATCTGTTGTATCATCTTGGTAGTTTGCAGAATTACCTCTGTCCGACCCATCACCCTGTGCCCAACCTCGCCCCAGCAGACTGGGGTCCTACACTTCTGCCCATACAACAGCTCGAAAGGCGGGGCGCCAATACTGGAATGATAGTTGTTGCTGTTGTAAGCGAACTCTACAAGCGGTAGGTGGGAATCCCAACTCCCACCGAAATCAATGACGTACTCCCTCAACATATCCTCGAGGGTCTGCATGGTCCGCTCACTCTGCCCATTAGTCTGTGGATGGAACGTTGTACTAAAATGTAGCCTTGTACCTAGTTCCTCGTGGAACTTCTCCCAAAAATGGGAAGTAAATCGGACATCCCAATCGGAACCTATGGAAACTGGAACCCCATGGCGAGAGACAATATCGCGGACGTATAGGTCGGCCAACTTCTCAGCCGACGGACTCTCCCATATAGCTAGGAAATGGGCACTCTTGGTCAATCGATCCACAATGACCCATATAGCATCGAACCCCTTTGCCGTCTTCGGCAACTTCGTTATGAAATCCATCGCGATCCGTTCCCATTTCCACATGGAAATCTCAAGGGGCTGCAGCTTACCATGCGGCCTCTGGTGCTCGGCCTTGACCATCCTACAGGTCAAGCACCTCTCAACAAACCAAGAGATATCTCGCTTCATGCCCGGCCACCAATAACTCGAACTCAGATCATGGTACATCTTGGTGGCTCCCGGATGAATAGAGAAGTGAGACTTATGAGCCTCCTCCATCACTGTCTGCCGAACCCCTCCAGACATTGGAACCCAAACCCAACCGTAACGGGTCAACAATCCGTGGCTATCCTGAACAAACCGGGCGCTTTCGCCCTTAATCTTCTCTGACTTCAAGTTTTCTGGTCTCACACCCTCAACCTTAGCATCCATGACCAAACCTACCAGCGGGGAATCCACCGCTATCCTCATACACCTAGCTGGGGCCGAGGACCCAGCTGACTTGCGGCTCAGAGCATCCGCAACCGCGTTCGCTTTACAAGGATGGTAAAGGATCTCACAATCATAGTCGTTGACTACATCCAGCCACCTGCGTTGCCTCATATTCAGGTTTGGCTAATCCATAATGTGTCTCAAACTCTTGTGATCCGTATATATGGTACAACGGACCCTGTACAGATAGTGCCTCCAAATCTTGAGAGCAAAGACCACCGCTCCCAACTCAAGATCATGCGTGGGGTATCTCGTCTCATGCAGCTTTAGTTGTCGCGATGCATAAGCTATCATCCGTCCCCTCTGCATGAGGACTGCCCCTAAGCCTGTGATGGACGCATCACAAAATACCACAAAGTCCATCACTCCCTCGGGGAGTGTCAACGCTGGCGCCTCGCATAAACACTGTCAGAGGGTCTCAAACGCCCTCTGTTGCTCAGGGCTCGTTAGACGAGTGAGAGGTACGACAACCTTGGAGAAGTCACGAATGAATCTATAATACCCTGCTAAACCCAAGAAACTCATGATGTCGGAGGGAGGTCTCGGAGTCTCCCACTACATAACTGCCTCCACCTTGGCCGGATCGACCGAAATCCCCTCCTAATTAACGAGATGTCCGAGGAACTGAACCTCTCGCAACCAAAACTCGCACTTCGAGAACTTGGCATATAGCCATTCTTGTCGCAGTACCTCCAACAGCTCCCTGAGATGCTCCTCATGCTGCTTTCAGGTCTTGGAATATACCAAGATATCATCTATAAACACGATGACCGAGCGATCGAGCATCAGTCTACAGACTCGGTTCATCAGATCCATGAACACTGTTGGCGCGTTGGTGAGCCCAAACGGCATCACCACGAACTTGTAATGACCATAACGAGTCCGAAACACGGTCTTCTCCACGTATTCCTCCCTCACCCTGACCTGGTGGTATCCTGATCACAAATTGATCTTGGAAAACCAAGATGCACCCTGCAGCTGATCGAAAAGATCGTCTATCCTCGGAAGTGGATGACGGCTCTTCACCGTTAACTTGTTCAGCTCCCTATAGTCAATGCACATCCTATGCGAACCGTCCTTCTTCCTGACGAAAAGGATTGGTGCTCCCCTGGGTGAGCTACTCGGACGAATAAACTGCTTCCCCAGCAGCTCCTGCAACTGAGATGACAACTCCAACATCTCAAGCGGTGCCAGTCGGTACAGCGCCTTAGCGATAGGGGTCGCACCCGGCACTAGATAAATCCTAAACTCAACCTGCCTCTCCGGAGGCACTCCGGGCAACTCCTCCGGAAACACATCAGCAAACTCTCTAACCACCGGAACCTCTGAAACTGAGAGCTGCTCCCTAGCCCGCGTATCTACCACATACGCCAAATAACCGGCACACCCATGCTGTACTATCGAGCCCTGGCTACCGAACAAAATCCTGATCCCAACCTGGTGCCCTTGCCATATACTACCAATTCTCCCCCACTTGGGGTTCGAACCACTACCTGCTGCCCCTCACAGTCGATCATGGCACCGAAAAGGCTAAGCCAATCCATCCCTACAATCACGCATACATCCCAAATGGGGATAGGAATCAACTCTATCGGGAAGGACACCCCGAAAATCTCCAACACACATCCCTGGTAGACCGAAGAAGAAGAAACTTTGTGCTTGTTGGCGATCAAAACTCGCAACGGACACTCAAGATCATCTATCGGTGCACTGAGCCCTCTAGAGAAGTTCTGAGATACAAACGGCCGACTCGCCCCCGAGTCAAATAATACCAAAGCAGGTAAAGAATTCACTAGAAACGTACCTAACTACAGGTACAATCAATAAGCATAACACCAATACAATAACTGAGACAAAGAATAGAAACGTACCAGCAACCACATCTGGTGCTGCTTTGGCCTCCTCGGCCGTGAGCTGGAAGGCGCAACCCTGAGCCTTCGGAGGCTCCACCTTGACTGGCGTCCCATCTCCAATCCTCACAGTCGCTGGCGCGGAACCCTGTGCCGACTTGGCGGTGAGCTGTGGACAGTTGGTCCTCACATGACCAACCTGATGACAATGGTAACAAATCCTCATGTCTGCTGGAGGGGCGGACTGACGGAAGTCCTTGGCATAGTGCCCCTCCTTGTCACATTTGTGGCACCCACCTCCTACTCTACAAACTCCCGAATGAACCCTGCCACACTTTCCACAAGTGCGGCTCTGCTGAACCCCAGATCATGCATCAGCGGTCTTAGTCCGCTTAGGCGTCGGCCGAGACTGTGCCGGTGCCTGACGCTGCTCCTATCACCAACTCACGCCGTCTCGCGGCTTCCTGTAGATCTAGGAGGGTCTCACAACGCTGTGTAGCCACAAACTGTCGTATATCATTCTTGAGCATACTCAGATAACGAGTCATCTGGGACTGCTCTGACGCGAACTTCGGGCAAAACATTGCCCTCTCAGTGAACATCCGGGTAATCTCCATCACAGACTCCCCATCCTATCTCAATGTCAAAAACTCCTGAGCAAGCCGCTCCCGTTCCACGCGCGGAACGTAACGGGTGCGAAACATATCCCGGAACTGCTCCCAAGTAACAGCAGCCCGCTGATCATCAGAATATGAACCTATCGTGAATCTCCACCAGTCCTTTTCCCCGAGCCTAAACAGGTTCAGAGCACACCTGACCTTCTGGTCAGCAGGACATGAGCACGTGAAGAAACAGCCCTCCACATCAGACAACCACCGTATAGCCCTGATCGCATCCTGAGTACCATCAAATTCCAGGGGCTTCGTATTATCGAAGTCTCAGTACTAGAAAGCCCTGTCGGCTCCTCCTCCAACCCCTGCCACAGTTACAGCCGAAGTGGCTGCAGCGGCTGCTGTCTCTGCCAGAGCTGCATATCGCTCATCAAAATAATCTACCATCGCGGACTTGATCGACCCAAACATCTCTCGTAGTTGTGCTCGAAAAGCCGCAGCGACCTCATCGTGCAGAATCTCCCGGATCCTGGCATCCAGCTCCTCAGTTCCTATCTGAACCACGGGCTCAGGTGCTACCGACACCTCTGGCCCTCCGTCTCCCTATCCCGACCCTGATCCGGATCCCGATCCTGACTCGGACCCAGCAGCAAAACGTCTCGTCACCACCATACTGAAAGATACATTTAATACATCAGATACACAACATAATATCGGGAGACCAAAACTCACAATTCCTAGAGGTTGTGACTTCCTTGCTACGCATATGGGTCCTGTGCTTCCAGTAGTACGGGCCCATACTACCTTCCACAACTACCCATATTTGTCTCAAGTATCACCACAACAACTCCCTACTACTATACTCAACATAATGTGCACTCAACCCTCACTACTAGGGGACACCGCCTCTCTCACAACTCATCCCACAGCTCTGCACAACTCACACCTCCATGAAACTTCCATCAGCCCCTGCAGCGCTAGTGGATGCTAGCCGTGACAACCCGAAATTTTCTATCCCGAACAGTTAAACGCTTCATTGAAAGTCAAACTCATTCCTGCTATCATTTAGCACAATTTAGAGTCGGTTTGAGCGATCTGAGCCTTGTACACTTAAGGAATAAGTGTCGGGGTTTATCTGTTGGATCTATAGTACAAAGAACGAGCCTAAAACACCTTGACCTGGAGTTCACGGCCACCACATGGGAGTTTATGGCCGTAAACTCCATGTGGGCCGTAAACTCCACTTAATATGATGAAAGTTAGGCCATTAGTTCATTTCTTTCATTCCCTTGGCTGAAATCCTCTCAAGTACCATCCCGATCTTCAATCTCCGATCTTTAAAACTCGTAAGTTTTTTGCCCTAACTAGTTTATATCTTACATGATCTAGTGATCTTACATGATTTCATCCGAGAAATCATTCCATTTTGTAGATCTTCAATTTCCACCAAGAACACACACTAGTGTTCTTGGCCAGAAACGACCATTCAAGCTCCTAGATCGTAAGTGCTCTTGTTCTAACTCGTTGTACACTAGGTTTAACATGTTTAGAGCATAGAAATCACAAGGAAACACATGATCAAAGGAGTTTACGGCCAAGACATGTTCTTGGGCCGTAAACCCCTATAAGTGGGGTAAATTGCACCCTAGTTCCTTCCTTATGCCTAGAACCTAGCTTAGATCACATCCTTGAAGTGTTAAGGACCTTAAACATCAAAGAAACCATGTCCACATAGAGTTTACGGCCGTAAAGTCCTTTGGAAACGGTCCTTAGGCCGTAAACTCATGTTAAGGTCAATTCTTGGGCCTTAAACTCACCTAGCCTCTTGTTTAGCCTTGGAACACTTAACCACTTAAGACATCATAGCTTGAAGCCTCAAATGGAGACCCATTAGAGAGTTTACGGCCAGGAGTAAACTCCCCTGGGCCGTAAACTCCATTAAGTATGGTCCATTTACCAAAACTCACTTACAATGCCTTGCAATCTTTTGTTGCAACCCAATGGCCTCCTAACACTTTCACCAGTGTTGAAAAAATCGGTCTAGGCGGCCGATTAATCGGGGATTAATCGCTAGGCGGTTTACAACCGAATAGGATTAAGGCTAATCAGTCGGCTTAATCGGTTTTGGTCAAAGGGGGTCAAAGTCGGAGCTTGTTACACCGTGAATTTCAAAATAATTTTTCGCAATATAAAAAAAAACATTTCTCATTTAATTTCATAAAACATTAAGTTTCAAATTCCAATATGTATCATACAAATCCCAAGATCACATAATTATATCAAAGTCCCCTGCGTGTGTACAGATCAAGCCGGCGCCTTCCCACAGTCATCGCTGGTACCTGAAACAACAACACTAACACTGTAATCACGAAGCTTAGTAAGTTCCCCAAAATACCACATATAACACATATTAGCCACTCGAGGCTATAACTCTGTGGGTCCGTGCACCTAATCTCTGTGAACCCTCAGGTTCTAACTCTGGGAACCTTCCGGTTCCAACTCTATAAGCATGCACAACATAAATCACATAGACATCATGCAGAACAACACATAGCATACACATAACATACACATACTCTATCACATGACTCTGATTACCTACTCAAGGTAAAGTATAGTGAGAAGACTCACCTCGCGTGTCTCGGTATCTCACAATCCCTGGAAATCCCTCGTGCTCGATCCTCCGAGCTCTAATCCTCCTATAACATCACAAGACTCTAATTAACACTTTTTATCTCTAAGGTTGACTATCCCTAAGAAGTCAACACAGGTCAACGGTCAACGGTCAACTTTGACCGGACTCGGCGAGTGCACACGGCAACTCGGCGAGTCTAGACGTTCTCACCAACTCTCTAGGATTCCCTTTCTACACGTCGAGTACTCCCCCCTGACTCGACGAGTTTCACCTGGCAGAAAAATCGCGGGGCCACCCCGACTCAACTCGCCGAGTCTCAAGAACGACTCGGCGAGTCCCAGCTCTACTCAGTCCACTTTGACAATCCTCTCTAACTCGCCCTGACTCACTGAGTCAACCCCTGACTCGACTGGACCACTCACTGACCGGTCTAAGGCAATCTTCAAGCTACTCGCCGAGTCTGCTCATCGGACTCGGCGAGTCCATGCCATGCAACCACTCAAACTTGCTTCTAAGGTCAGATCTACTCCAACAATTCATAGATCTGGCCCTCCTAGACTGATTCATCACGTAAAGTCCTAGTCTTGATGCATTAACAACCTCTATATGACCAATTATGAAGAATCATCAACAAATCTCACTACACAAAGTCATGACCTCCATTGTTCTCTATAAAGCTTGAAGAATGAGGCTCTCTGGACCTCTATGGATCCAGATCCGAAGTCTCATCACTAGCATGGGACTATTTGGCCATCAAATCAACTCAACAAGGCCACAAGAAACCCTAAAATCGATTATACTTCACAAAACAGGAGATGAGCCGAAATCATACCTTTAGATTGAAGGGTCAAGCTTCAAATCCACCAAATAGCAGTCTTCTTTGCCTCCTCTTGGCTAGAGCCTCCCTCTTCTTTGCTAAACAACTCACAAATGTCAAGAAATGCCTCCTTCCTCTCTCAAATCGCTAAAGCACTTTTAGGGTTTCTCTCTATGGACTGATGGATGCAAATGACGGCCATAAGGCCATTTAAATAGATCCCAAACCCGAGAAATTAGGGTTTCATTAAACAGCGTGGACTCGCCGAGTCCATATCCTGGACTCGCCGAGTCCAGACGAATCCCGCGTCCAGAATCGCGACCCTACTCGGCGAGTCTGAGCTCCAACTCGCCGAATCCCTTCTCAAAACTCAAAAATATCAAAACAATAAAATACCTGGAAATCCGGGCTGTTACAATTCTCCCCCACTAGGATTAGACTTCGCCCTCGAAGTCTCGCTCTAAAAATAGCTCCGGATGCTGTTCCCGCATCTCGCGCTCCGGCTCCCAGGTCATCTCTGATCCCTTCCGGTGTTGCCACTGAACCAACACCAGAGGTACCTCCTTGTTCCTCAGAACCTTGATCTTCCGATCTCTGATGGCTACTGGTCTCTCGGCATAATTCAGGCTCGCATCCACCTGAATATCCTCTAATGGAACTACTGCCAACTCATCGGCAATACATTTCCTCAATTGCGACACATGAAAAGTGTCGTGGATTTGCCCCAACTCTGCTGGCAATTCCAACCGATAGGCTACCCGTCCTACCCTCGCAATCACACGAAATGGCCCAATATACCGGGGCCCCAACTTGCCCCTCTTCCTGAATCGAATCACTCCTTTCCAAGGAGACACCTTCAGGAGAACGAAGTCGCCGACCTGAAACTCAAGCTTGGACCGGCGTCTGTCTGCATAACTCTTCTGTCGACTCTGGGCGGTCAATAACCTCTGTCTGACCTGCTGAATCTGCTCTGTCGTCTGAAGCACGATCTCGGTACTGCCCATCACTCTCTGCCCAACCTCTCCCCAGCAAATGGGGGTCCGACACCTCCTACCATACAACAGCTCAAAGGGTGGCATACCAATGCTCGAATGATGGCTGTTGTTGTAGGAAAACTCTGCCAAGGGTAAATACGCATCCCAGCTACCCCCGAAATCCAACACACATGCTCGAAGCATGTCCTCAAGCGTCTGAATCGTCCGCTCACTCTGACCGTCTGTCTGGGGATGATATGTGGTACTAAAATGCAATCTAGTACCCAACTCCTCATGAAATTTCTTCCAGAATCTGGAAGTAAAGCGCACATCACGGTCTGAAACAATCGAGATCGGCACCCCATGCCGAGATACCACTTCTCTCACATATAACTCTGCCAACTTCTCTGTTGAAGAACTCTCACTGATGGCAAGGAAGTGAGCGCTCTTCGTCAGCCTATCCACAATCACCCAAATTGCATCAACTCCTCTGGCAGTTCTCGGCAATTTGGTGATGAAATCCATAGTGATCTGTTCCCATTTCCATTCGGGAACCTCCAGTGGCTGCAACTTGCCATGCGGTCTCTGGTGTTCGGCCTTAACCCTACGGCAGGTCAAGCACCTCTCAACGAACCATGCGACGTCCCTCTTCATACAGGGCCACCAATACTCTCTCCTCAAATCCAAATACATCTTCGTAGCCCCCGGATGGATCGAAAATTTCGACCGATGAGCCTCCTCCATCAAGGAAGTGCGCGTACCACCCACAAACGATACCCAAATCCGACCCTGAAAAGTCATAAGCCCTCGACCATCCGTAACGAACTCTGAAACCAAACCCACAACCCACTCCCTCTTCTGCATCTCCGGCTGCACAGCCTCGGCCTGTGCCCCACGAATGGCATCCACTACCGGAGCTATCATGGTCAATCTCAAACATACATTTCGCAAGGGAGTGCTTTCCGCCCTGCGGCTCAACGCGTCAGCCACCACATTGGCCTTGCCCGGGTGGTACAGGATCTCACAATCATAATCCTTGACCACATCCAACCACCTCCTCTGACGCATATTGAGGTTGGGCTGATCCATCAAATACTTTAAGCTCTTATGGTCCGTGTATATCGTACATCGAACCCCATACAAGTAGTGACGCCATATCTTGAGGGCGAACACTACTGCCCCCAACTCTAGGTCATGCGTGGGATATCTCGTCTCATGAGGCTTTAGCTGCCTCGATGCATATGCTATCACATGACCCCTCTGCATTAATACCGCACCCAACCCCAAAATCGATGCATCACAATATACCACAAAATCCTCCATCCCTTCCGGGAGAGCTAACACCGGGGCTTCGCACAACCTCTGGCGAAGTGTCTCAAAGGAGATCTGCTGCTCAGGACCCCATGAGAATGCGACACCCTTCCGGGTCAATCTGGTGAGCGGCACTGCGATCTTGGAGAAATCCTTGATAAATCTCCGATAATACCCTGCTAATCCAAGGAAACTCCTGATCTCAGAGGGTGACTTTGGCACCTCCCAACCCATCACCGCCTCAACCTTGGCCGGATCGACCAGAATCCCTTCTTGGTTAACGAGATGTCCTAAGAACTGGACCTCCCGTAACCAGAAATCACACTTGGAGAACTTTGCATAAAGCTTCTCCGATCTCAGCACCCCAAGGACCTCCCTCAAATGCTCTTCATGCTGCTCTCTAGATCTCGAATACACCAGAATGTCATCGATAAATACAATCACCGACCGATCCAGCATCGGCCTGCATACCCTGTTCATGAGATCCATGAACACTGCCGGGGCATTGGTGAGCCCAAAAGGCATCACCACAAACTCATAATGCCCATATCGCGTCCTCAAAGCTGTCTTCTGGACGTCCTCATCTCGCACTCTCACCTGATGATATCCCGACCTCAAATCGATCTTGGAAAACCAAGATGCTCCCTGCAACTGATCAAATAAATCGTCGATCCTCGGCAACGGGTAACGGTTCTTGACCGTCAGCTTGTTCAACTCCCGGTAATCGATACACATCCGGTGTGAACCATCCTTCTTCTTGACGAACAGGATAGGCGCTCCCCACGGCGAGCTGCTCGGCCGAATAAATCCCTTCCCCAGCAACTCCTGAAGCTGCGAGGATAACTCTTGCATCTCTGGAGGTGCAAGACGATACGGCACCTTAGCTATAGGCGCGGCCCCCGGGACCAAATCAATACCAAACTCCACTTGCCTTACAGGAGGTACTCCCGGCAGCTCCTCGGGAAAGACATCTGGGAACTCACGCACCACCGGTACCTCCTCAACTGAACTTGGTCTCCCGAAAGTCGCCCGCGTATCCAACACATACGCCACAAAACCCTTACAGCCCTGTTGTAGACACTGCCTCGCCCTAGCGGCAGAACAAAAGGCTGATCCCGAACGAGTACCCTCGCCGTACACCGAAAGAACTCCCCCACTAGGGTCTCGTATAGTTACCAGCTGACGCTCACAGTCGATAAGCGCGCCGAATCGGCTCAACCAATCCATGCCCACAATGACGTAAACATCACCCATCGCAATAGGAATCAGATCAATCGGAAACTCAACCCCGAAAATCTCTAGCACACATCCCCGGAAAACCTCCGCGGCACAAATCACTCTATCATCAGCTATGGAGACTCTCAGAGGCCGACTCAGTGCCTCACGACTAGCACTGATATGCTGGCTAAAGGCCAAAGATACAAAAGACCGACTCGCACCCGAGTCAAATAACACTAAAGCAGGTACGGAATTCACAAGAAAGGTACCTACACATAACATAATATAAGCATAACATCATATATCAGAATAAATACACGAAAGGAAACATACCAGCCACAACATCGGGCGCAGCGCGGACCTCCTCCGCAGTCAGCTGGAAGGCTCTCCCTCGAGCTCTCGGCGTCTCGGCCTTCACAGGCCGACTCTCTGTAACTCTGGTGGCGGCAGGAGCAGACCCCTGAGATGCTCCGCGCAACTGCGGACACTCGGCCTTCCGGTGTCCGGTCTGGTTGCAGTGAAAGCACACTGCAAACCCCTTGGGGCAGTCCTTGGCCATGTGCCCCTCCTTGCCACATTTGTAGCAAGACCCCGCTCGGCAAACTCCGTCATGACCCTTGCCGCACTTTCCGCAAGTGCGGCCCTTTTGGCTCCCTGGTCTGGGATCAGCAGGCTTGGCCCGCTTAGCAGCCGGCTGCAACTGTGCCGGTCGCCGATCCCTCCCCTGAGACTCCGCCTCCTCCCTGGCCTGAGTCTCAAGCTCAATCTCCCTCTTCCGGGCATTTGCCTGAAGTTCGGCAAATGTCCGGTACGAGGAGTTCGCAACGAACTCCCGAATATCCCGCCTCAAGATGCTCAAGTAGCGGCTCATACGTGCCTGCTCAGTGGACACGTTCTCAGGGCAGAACATCGCCCTCTCATGGAACATCCTCGTGATCGCTGTAACAGACTCAGTACCCTGCTTGAGGGTCAGAAACTCCTGTGCTAAACGCTCCCTCTCTACCTGGGGAACGTACTCATCCCGAAACATAGTGGTGAACCTCTCCCAGGTCACCGCAGAAAGCTCAGCAGGCGAATAATGCGCCGTCACAAACTTCCACCAGTCCTTCGCTCCCAAGCGAAGCTGGTTCAGCGCGAACCGTACCTTCAAATGCTCAGGAGATGAGCAAGTGAAGAAACATCCCTCAATATCAGATATCCACCTCATAGCTGCCACCGGATCCTGAGTACCATCAAACTCTGGTGGTTTTGTGTTGCTGAACTCATGGAACAGCAACGCATCCCCACCCTGCGGTCTCGCAGCAGCAATCGCTGCGGTAGCCGCTGCAGCAGCAGCCTCTGAAAGAGCGGCATAACGCTCATCAAACGTCTCAATCAATGTGGTCTTTATGGACCCAAACATCTCCGGTATCTCAGCCCTGATGGCCGCAGCCACCTCCTCCTGAATGATACGGCGGATCTCCTCCTCACTGGTACCACCGCTCTCGGGCACCAAACGTGTCCTCACCATGATCTATCTCTGAAATACAACATACGATAAATTAGAATCCACACGAGTATACTCACACTCATCAACTCTTTCCTGCTTGATTCTTGGCATTCCAACGATTCTGACTTGGGCTGTACACCGCCCCGGTGCTTCCAGTAGTACGGGCCCAATACTATTGTCCGCACCGCACCAGAATACACTCCAAGCCCTTCTCTTTGGATCCCAGGTCTCAAGTACTCTATCATGCATAGACCACTCTCTAATAGATCTCTCATAAATCCATCACTGCTACTTACTCATTCTCAAGCATCTCATAGCAGCTCACCTCTTCCTAGACTAAGGCATCACAATTCAGGCCACTCTAGTCCTAATAGCAATACCTAGCCTACTCTAGCATGCGAATACAGCATAACAATATAAATATCACATATTATACAAGGGTATTTTGGGAAATCACCGTTCGGGCGCTGACTGATCGTACACACATCTCTTGCTCTGCGTTTTTTTTTTCAAAAATCTTTTACTCTTTTTGAAAATACATTTCAAATCCTCAGTTTGAGTTCAAATACGCCCGAAAGTGTACTCGAATCCCTCAAACCAAGGCTCTGATACCAACTTGTTACACCGTGAATTTCAAAATAATTTTTCGCAATATAAAAAAAAACATTTCTCATTTAATTTCATAAAACATTAAGTTTCAAATTCCAATATGTATCATACAAATCCCAAGATCACATAATTATATCAAAGTCCCCTGCGTGTGTACAGATCAAGCCGGCGCCTTCCCACGGTCATCGCCGGTACCTGAAACAACAACACTAACACTGTAAGCACGAAGCTTAGTGAGTTCCCCAAAATACCACATATAACACATATTAGCCACTCGAGGCTATAACTCTGTGGGTCCGTGCACCCAAACTCTGTGAACCCTCAGGTTCTAACTCTGGGAACCTTCCGGTTCCAACTCTATAAGCATGCACAACATAAATCACATAGACATCATGCAGAACAACACATAGCATACACATAACATACACATACTCTATCGCATGACTCTGATTACCTACTCAAGGTAAAGTATAGTGAGAAGACTCACCTCGCGTGTCTCGGTATCTCACAATCCCTGGAAATCCCTCGTGCTCGATCCTCCAAGCTCTAATCCTCCTATAACATCACAAGACTCTAATTAACACTTTTTATCTCTAAGGTTGACTATCCCTAAGAAGTCAACACAGGTCAACGGTCAACGGTCAACTTTGACCGGACTCGGCGAGTGCACACGGCAACTCGGCGAGTCTAGACGTTCTCACCAACTCTCTAGGATTCCCTTTCTACACGTCGAGTACTCCCCCCTGACTCGATGAGTTTCACCTGGCAGAAAAATCGCGGGGCCACCCCGACTCAACTCGCCGAGTCTCAAGAACGACTCGGCGAGTCCCAGCTCTACTCAGTCCACTTTGACAATCCTCTCTAACTCGCCCTGACTCACTGAGTCAACCCCTGACTCGACTGGACCCTCACTGACCGGTCTAAGGCAATCTTCAAGCTACTCGCCGAGTCTGCTCATCGGACTCGGCGAGTCCATGCCATGCAACCACTCAAACTTGCTTCTAAGGTCAGATCTACTCCAACAATTCATAGATCTGGCCCTCCTAGACTGATTCATCACGTAAAGTCCTAGTCTTGATGCATTAACAACCTCTATATGACCAATTATGAAGAATCATCAACAAATCTCACTACAAAAAGTCATGACCTCCATTGTTCTCTATAAAGCTTGAAGAATGAGGCTCTCTGGACCTCTATGGATCCAGATCCGAAGTCTCATCACTAGCATGGGACTATTTGGCCATCAAATCAACTCAACAAGGCCACAAGAAACCCTAAAATCGATTATACTTCACAAAACAGGAGATGAGCCGAAATCATACCTTTAGATTGAAGGGTCAAGCTTTAAATCCACCAAATAGCAGTCTTCTTTGCCTCCTCTTGGCTAGAGCCTCCCTCTTCTTTGCTAAACAACTCACAAATGTCAAGAAATGCCTCCTTCCTCTCTCAAATCGCTAAAGCACTTTTAGGGTTTCTCTCTATGGACTGATGGATGCAAATGACGGCCATAAGGCCATTTAAATAGGTCCCAAACCCGAGAAATTAGGGTTTCATTAAACAGCGTGGACTCGCCGAGTCCATATCCTGGACTCGCCGAGTCCAGACGAATCCCGCGTCCAGAATCGCGACCCTACTCGGCGAGTCTGAGCTCCAACTCGCCGAGTCCCTTCTCAAAACTCAAAAATATCAAAACAATAAAATACCTGGAAATCCGGGCTGTGACAGAGCTAGAAGGTTCGAATCGGTCCTAGGCGGTCCTAATCGGTCCTAGGCGGCCTAATCGGCCAAAATTTTCAAATTTTCAAAATTTTAAATATTAAAACAAAATTTTCAAAATTTCAAAAGTTCATAGTATTTCAATGTTCAACTAATATATATAAAAAATTTAAAAAATTAAAATTTAAAGTTTTTCTCCAAAATTTTCAAAATTTCTATGTTTTCAAATATACAAATACCCAAATTTATTTTTCTTAAGATATATTAAAATTTGAATAACTTTTCTTATTAATCGGATGATAAATTGTTGTGCTTGTTAAACTTATTATTAAACTTTTATGCTTTTTTATTTATATTCATACGATTAAAGTTAGATTTATAAATTTTTGAATAATTTTCTTAATAATTAATGGTCCGCGATTAATCCCCGCCTAGCCGATTAATCCCTAGACCCCAGTCCACCGACTAGCTAACGTCTAACGTTTTCTGCAACCTTGACTTTGACTAAAGTGTTTTCCACGCCTTAGAATGCTTATACTTGTCTAATTAGTGTTATAATCACTAATTGTATATATACATATGTCTTTATATGTTATTAGGATCATTGTGTGTGTTTAAGTCTTCACTTAACACCAAGCACTTGTCCAACACTTCCATCCGATCCACTCACTACAGGTGAGTTCATACCCCCTTAATTAACCTTTTAAATGTTTTTCAATGTTTTTAAATGCTTTTATGGGGGGATACAAGTTGAATCATACTAGTTATTATATCAATCACATGTGATTAATAAGTAGTACACAAATGGATTTACTACACTTTTAGCTGTTTTACCAAACATATTACTTCAACTGACTTTCTCAAATGTTTTTACATGTTAAAAATCTTTATCAAACTGTCTTACATACTGTATGTTTCCTTTCAAACTTTGTTACAATCGTGTCTCAAACAAAGGTTTTCTTATACTTAAAACTGTTCTTATCAAATAAACTGCTTTCAAACCGTTTTACAAACTGACATCAAGTCATCCTTTCTTAGTTATTAAACTTTTCAAAGGTTTTACAAAACTTCTTTTATACTTTTATATTGTCAATTGCATGCCTGTATATTTATAGTTATATAAGTAATGTTTAAAGGACTTGGGAAGGCTAGCTCGCTTTATTTCCTTTTCCTCGTTGGGATGTGGCCTTAGGGCATCAGTTATTCGTCCGAATTTCGTCTAAATATTAGTTATATACTATGTATACATATATAGACATAAAAGTTCTATCAGTAAATTCGATACCCTTGGGTAGCAAGGGTATACATTCGTGTTCATACGTATAAGTCATATTACTAGTAAACTACAATAGGCGTAGTTTAGGAAGTTACTAATACAATTACTAGAACAATGAATCATACAATGAGTCAGTTAATACATGAGTCAATACTTGCTAGATAGAGAGAGAACACACAATACATCTAGTACACACAGTACATTAAAATACATGCTAGACAGGGAGAGAACACACAATACAGCTAGCACATTCATTACGTATACAGTTCTGCAGTTATGTGAGCCATGTAACGGGGCATGGCCATACCTGCCATGACCGTTCATGTATCCAGAATCTCCTTAATTGGGGAGCGTATCAGTTTGCATATAGCTATACTGGATTGACTATCCTACACCTTGCTGCTAGCTATAGTGGGACTTGCAAGTCTACGGGTTCCAAATGTCATTTTTCTCCGACATCTTACATTGTCACGTACTATAGTCGGTAGCAGGTTACAGGGCGATCACATGGTACTTTAAATTATAATTAGTTTAAGGTAGTTAGTACATCAGTAGTTACTTATTACAGTACTGCAGTACCATTTCGTTTTCCCATTGCATTCACTTTGTGATTTTCACACGATATACAAAAATGCGAAAACTATATTTTTGATAAATGATAGTCAGATTTGGGAAAATACACACTCTTAGAAGAGACACACACAGATACTAGATGCCTTGGTAGAAGGCTACTTTTAGTAGGAAACATAGGGTTTTCTAGGAGGTTCAAAACTTTTACATACTTACACTTCACATACTTACAAATACTTTCTTACAAATACAGACATTAAAATACTTATGATCTCACCAACTTTAAAGCTGATACTCTCTTTCCAAATAATTTGTATCCTTAGGTCACCAGTAGACAGGTACCGATGCAAGGTTTAGAGAAGATGGAGCTTGTTCAAGACTCTTGTTTCATTTTGATTTATATTTTGGTGTCTATATAATTTGACAGAACACACTTGTATTAAAATTATATTATTAATGCAATGGATGATGTTGTTGCTTGTTTACTACTATTCATTGTTGTGATACTATACATGACGTCCTCCGCCCCAGAACGATTCCACCGTTCTCGGTTTTGGGGTGTGACAGATTGGTATCAGAGCATTGTTTATAGTGAATTGAGTATATCAACCCATAAAAGATATACAGACTATAAATACAATGGGATTAAAATACTCTGACCAAGTGTTTATACTTTAAATAATAAAATATTTAAAATAAGTATACATGCCTGCATTCATATTAAAATCAATGTCACTAGGACAGAACAAAATTATTATGACTGTTGGGCAGCACAAGTGGACTTAGAGACATATAGTCAAAACTAGGAAGATATAGCCTGATCAACTATATTATCCAAGGGTTGACTAGCATGTGCCTAAGTGTGGTTGTGAGGTTGCAACAAGTCTAAAACTTACCCACAATACCACAATGAGAACAGTAGAACCTAAACCTAAAATACTATAGGGGTATTTTGTGTTACTATAAGCTACTTATGTGCTATATTCTTATATCTCTTTTCTCGCATAGATAATATGGCTGGATTACATCCCTACGACAACTTGTACTTCCCTAACCAAGGTAATGAAGGCAGGTTTGAAGCTGATCTTGGAAATGACCACCCAATCCCTGTGGATGGTCACCAGGCTGAAGGCTTTGGAGATGGTTCTGACTCCGAGCCTAAAGTTGAGAACCTACCCCCGATGGCTCTTGTTCCAAATCCAAACCCTCGTCCGGCTTTTCAAGGCCCGACGCCTCCGTGGGTGGAAAGCTTGGAAACATGGAGCCAAGGGCAGGATCAGCCCATGCCATTTAATGGAGACTGAAGCTTTTATGACCTAAGTGAGGGGGCTCAGCAGACAGAGTCTTGCCAATCCTGGTCCGCAGAGTGGCCCGAAATGAGATTCAAGGCAGGACAGCCCTCCATCAAATCACGGAAGTTGTCACCAATGCGAGAATGCATATGATCCGCAACATTCGCCTGGAAAATGCTCGTGAGAGATCTGAGAGAGACCATGAAACCCTGCTGCAAGCACTGGCTGAAACACGAGCCGAAGTCATAGAACTCCGCGTATGCCAGAGGCTGTATGAAAGACACCTGCTTGATATGGAACGTCAACTGGCTGAACTAAGGGTTCACCAGAGGGATGACCGTCACCGGTGGTAGATACCTTACTTTCTTTCCATGTTAAAAGGAATCGTTTTCTTGTCTATGCCCTATGTGGCATTTTTCTATGTAACTATCTTGTACTGTAAGTACTTTTTGTTAGGCCTTTATGCGGCCAAAACTTTCCTACTCCGGATATGATGTAAGACCTTCTACAAGGTCAATTTTCCCAGACTTATTATATCATGAATATCAATGATTTTGACAGTCAGCTAATTTCTGTGTCACGCCTTGTTCAAATACTTTCATCATCCTATCGTTGGAGTCTATTTGAAACCCACTCTAGTCAAGCTATTGGACTAGGGTAATTTAGCTCCGGGATCATTCCCAATTCTCTTTCAAAGGTTGGATCATGTTATTCACCAACCAATGGTACCCCCGGTTTGAACGACAAACGTCATGAGACCATTCTACGAACTTACTTCTACTCTGTACTAGGGCTACATCATAGGGATGTAGGTCAAACCTTCGAGAACATACTTATATTCTTTACATGAACGATTGAAATACATCTAGGGTCAACCATAATCGCTCACGAACTCCCTTTCTTTCATATAGCAGAATCATGTCATCATCCAGAAATAGTCAGCCAAGCAACGAAACCCCTATCCTCCATATCGACGCCGCTACATTCCAAGCCGCGATAACAGCTGCCGTGACAGTTGTCCTTACGACCCTCAACTCTGGCAACGCAAACAAGACTGTCAAAGAGGTTGACAATTCCGATCGTTGTAACGATCCGAGAAACCAACAAATAGTAACAGTTATAAACACCCAAAGCCACAGCTTAAAGTTTAAGAAACAAAAGCATCGAGCACAAAAGGAACGCAAGCGATATAAGGGAACACTCCCGAAGTGTATCTATCATCACAATGGAGCCTGTCGGGTATTGTAATGTATCAATTGCAATAGACTGGGGAACATTGCCCACTTCTGTGGAACCACCTTCACCATCGGAGCTAGCCAGGGTTCCTATAATTGTGGTGAGACTGAACACTATAAAAGGAATTGTCCAAAAAGGAAGAAAACGAAAGCGCCCACGTCCACATAACTCCGACTCGACACCTCACTTCCACCACCGATGCTAGCCAGATTTGTCACCAATGCGGTGAGATTGGGCACCTCAAAAAGGACTGTCCAATAACAAAGAACTCCGACGCAGACGGGAAGATACTAAGGATCACTGTCGTAGGAGAAACTACTCCTGACCCACGTTAAAGTATCTAAGGCGTTCATTGTAATAGACTCATAAACTGTCTAAAACTAGTGCAACTCGAGTCTTATCTTTTGCGAGATCCCGTCAGTAAAGGGATGTTGGTGCTGCGTATACTTGCCTTTTGTAGTATACCTTGTTCGCAGCAATAGTCTTGTAGCTAATCTAAAGTACTGTAACTCTGTTAAAAGTTGCACTGTTGGGTTTTGTCTGTAACGCCTTTATGATCAAGTCTAATATCTTTATTCCCAAGTGAGTGTGATATTATCATACAACTTGAGTCAATTCGATCCTCACAATACCAGTTGCGTGCATAAATCTTTTTCTCCGGAATCATCTTTCTAGCGAAACCGTCATTTCAGAACTCTGAAGTACTCATTTGTAGGGTACCTCATGTTTCTTATCCTTTCCGAAGAAACCTCAGCAAACCTCCCCAGAGTACCACTCGTACAGTACATCAAGTTCAATCCAAAGACCCGTACGGTTGATCTATCACTGAAGAATGTATACACAAGGGTGGTATATAATCAAGGTTTTACAGGTTTAGAATTGATGATTCCACTTTAGCTTCTTTTCCTCGTTGGGATGTGAGCTTAAGGAAGAATCATTTATTCGACAACCTTTTCAATCTTAATTATATACGACTCGTTTACACGAGATTGTGATTGATGAACCATGTATGAATTCTAATATGAACTTTAGGACAGAGACTGCCCAGGACTACGAGTAATTGCATCGTCATGAGAACAAACTTAGAACCCAATACTACTCCTGTAACCAGATTGCCCTACAGTCTAACACCTACGGGGATGCAAGAACCATCCGGACAGCTTAACGACTACTCAACAATGGAATTCGAAGACCGAGCTCCTCACCCTGGAGAACTCCAGTGTTATTCTTCAAGAAGGTACACAGATTGTATCGGAAGTTCATCGACTATCGGAGACCTTGAAAAGATTTCCATTAGAAATCATTATCTCTGCCTCGCGTAGATGAGTTGGTTGACCAACCACAAGGAACGATGTACGCTTCAGAAATGGACCTGAGATCCGAATATCACCAGTTGCGAGTATTAGAGAAGGATATCCCGAGGACAATCTTCCAAACTCGATGCGGACGCTACTAGTCCGTAGTGATACCCCTCGAATAGGACCAATACGCCCGTAGTATTCATGAACTTAATGAATAGGGTACACCATTCTTACTTGGATTAGTTCGTCATTGTCCTTTTAAATGACTTACTTATCTACTCTCGTAGTAAGAAGGAAATCATAAAGAGCATCTACAATAAACCATGGAAACAATACGATCATAGAAGCCTTACACGAAGTTCACTAAACACGAGTTTTGGAATTGAACAGTCAAATTCCTAAGACACACTATTAGTGATGTGGGAATTTTTGAGGACCCTTTCAATTAATCAAAACCGTTGAGAATTTTTCGGCACCGAAGAGACCGACGGGATTTCGCCGAATTCTAGGTCTCGTTGACCTACTGTCGTAGTTCATTTAGAACTCCTCGCAAATTACGGAACCTCTTACGACTTTGACCCAGAAGGGAGCGGTCCTTGACTGGGAAGAGAAGAAAGAGGGAGAAACCTTTGGAACTCCAGGTGAGAGACCAAATTCTTTTGGAAGTCTCACTCTGGGAAGGCTTAATACGCTTCGGAAAGCATGGAAAGCTAAAATCCAAGATAGTTAGGACCTCCGAGATTCTTGTCAGAATCAGCCCTGTAACTCACAAATCCAACCTACCCCGTGAACTCAGTAACATACATTCTACCCTACATGTCTCGAACATGAAAAAGTATATGTCTGATGAGACTCTTGTAATCCCACACGACGAGATCGGGTCCAACGAGAGCCTCACCTTCGTGGAAGAACCGTAGTGACCATGGACCGAGAGGTCAGACGAACGAATCAGAGCCGCTTCCCATTAGTGAAGGTTCGCTGGAATGTCAATCGAGGACCTGAATTCACTTAGGAGCACGAGAATCAATCGATTAGGAAATATCCCCACCTCCTTGATCAATTATTCTTACCTACTCCTTTACCTAAATTCTAATTTTGGGACGAAATTCCCTCTAACAGGGGGATGATGTGACAACCCAAAATTTTCTATCTTGTACAAACTGATTCCTACTATCATTTAGCATAATTTAGAGTCTGTAACATCGCCTCTTCTAGCCAACTGTAACATCCCCCTCTGGCACGTATCACAATATTGTCCGCTTTAGGCCACTCGGCACGAGGACTTCCCAGGGGGTCACCCATCCTGGTACTACTCCAGAGTTCTTATGGGATCTGCTGCCCTCACGGCTTTAAAACGCGTTGTGATAGGGAAGGTATCCACACCCCTTATAAGGAATGTTTCGTTCTCCTTCCAAGTCGATGCGGGATTAGGTGCAAGTGTGCAACCCACCTTCACCCCCCCCCCATTATAGGGTTCAACGTCCCTGTCGAACACATCGACCCGTGCCCTAGCTCTGATACCATTTGTAACATCCCCCTCTGGCACGTATCACAATATTGTCCACTTTAGGCCACTCGGCATGAGGACTTCCCAGGGGGTCACCCATCCTGGTACTACTCCCGCCCGAGCACGCTTAACTACAGAGTTCTTATGGGATCTGCTGCCCTCACGGCTTTAAAACGCGTTGTGACAAGGAAGGTATCCACACCCCTTATAAGGATATGTTTCGTTCTCCTTCCAAGCGGATTAGATCTGATCCCACATCAGCTGGGAAGGAGAACGAAGCATTCCTTATAAGGGGTGTGGATACCTTCCCTATCACAACGCGTTTTAAAGTCGTGAGGGCAGCAGATCCCATAAGAACTCTGCAGTTAAGCGTGCTCGGGCGGGAGTAGTACCAGGATGGGTGACCCCCTGGGAAGTCCTCGTGCCGAGTGGCCTAAAGCGGACAATATTGTGATACGTGCCAGAGGGGGATGTTACAAATGGTATCAGAGCCAGGGCACGGGTCGATGTGTTCGACAGGGACGTCGAACCCTATAATGGGGTGTGAAAGTAGGTTAGATCCGATCCTACATCGGCTTGGAAGGAGAACGAAACATCTCCTTATAAGGGGTGTGGATACCTTCCTTGTCACAACGCGTTTTAAAGCCGTGAGGGCAGCAGATCCCATAAGAACTCTATAGTTAAGCGTGCTCGGGCGGGAGTAGTACCAGGATGGGTGAACCCCTGGGAAGTCCTCGTGCCGAGTGGCCCAAAGCGGACAATATTGTGATACGTGCCAGAGGGGGGTGTTACACCAACCTTCTCTCCAAGCTTAGGACACACCATAATGGAATACCACACGAATTAGGGTTTTTAAGGATTTCTCAAGGACTGCAAAAGAGACCAAAGGAGGCTGAGGCCCTTTAAATAGGGTGCAAACTCCTGGATTTAGGGTTTTTCTGTCAGCTCCTACTCGCCGAGTTCCAACATGGACTC
The DNA here is from genome assembly GCF_002870075.4 of Lactuca sativa. Classification (NCBI taxonomy): domain Eukaryota; kingdom Viridiplantae; phylum Streptophyta; class Magnoliopsida; order Asterales; family Asteraceae; genus Lactuca; species Lactuca sativa. Next base: position 119,843,955 of record NC_056623.2, on the reverse strand, counting down.
GTCGAGTAGGTCACTTAACATGTGATTCCACCTCGCTGCTACTCGACGAGTAGGTCAACCGACTCGTCGAGTAGAGCTTCATCCAATAACTCATATTTAAATGATACTTGAGAATCGGGGCGTTACAATATGGGGGTATAAAGAAATTTTTATATGGGGGTATAAACATTATCAATAAATATTCTATGTAGTTATCATATATGGGGCATTAAAAAACATGATATAATCTCTTTAGTTGGGGTACAATAACATAGAACTTGTTTATAAATATTTTTTTATATACATAAAATAATTTTTTTGGGGGTGTTGTAGTACCCCCAACGCCCCATCTGGCTCCACCGCTGCACTTGAGTGAAGATAAATTAGGAGCTATTAAATATCTGATGTAAGGGTCAAGTATACCTAGATAAAGTAGGCGCGGTTAAATGTCTCATGTTATGGTTAAGTATGACTATAGTTATTTTCTGTTGTAAGTTTTTATAATGTTTTTAGGAGCCTAACAGTAATTTAACTTCTTTAAACCTTATCATTCATTTCGGTGTTTTTCGGTGTGTAATCAGACAAGTAGCAAGGGTGAAAGAAGAATAATCTAGTTTTAACCCCAAAAAAGTCTCTGTTTTCCTCAGTTTCGCACGCACACACAATCTAATTACTGTAAGCTTAGCTAATATATATTAACAGTGAGAGTCTTGAATGACAATTTGGTAAGAGAAATGTCTGAAAAGCGACTAAAAGCCCGCTTGGCTTACTAGTATTATTGTTTCGGTGTATATAGAACATACAAATCTGAAAATCGAAGGTGCAAATCTAGTCATAAAACATGTTTGCGTTTCGAGATATAACAGGAAGAATAAATACAGTGTCCATGAAGTACCTGACATTATTAACAAAATAAAAATCTACTATACAATATGAAAAGAATCTAACATGTGAACCACTCTATTGGTACCTAAAGTCAATTTTTTGGGTTCCTTAAAAATTTCAAATAACAGCTGGCATACATAATCTAAAATGAATCTGGTGATTATTTCGATGCAACTGTTCGCAGACTCAAAAAAAAAAGGAAAAAAAAAACCCTTTTGAGTACAGTATTTATTATCGAATAATTTCTTTATTGGGTTAATTAGTTTTGAATTATAATATTTGTTAAATAAATAAATAAGCTAGAGAAAATAAATTTATGTATTTTAAAATTAAATATAGCTGCTCATTCTGGAAATATACAATCATATTAGTTTGGAACAATATCCGAATATATATACATTACTGAAAAACCCATTCACATCCTTTGTGCCATGTAAGAAGAATGAACAATATGCCCATGTTAACTGTGGAAAAATATTTAGACGACAATCCAAATGAAGGTGAGTGTGAACAAAAACAAACTTAAATTTATATTGTATAGAGGCATATAATAATAATTGAAGTCACTTTCTACAAATATTTTAAAATTACAATAGCCAACTTGTACATTAGTTTAATGAGAAAAGGTAACTACCTCTTATCCGTGTTCATATATTGGCAACTTCTTCTTTTTTGTATATAATAAAGCAACTAACTTGTTTTAACTGTTTAAATTACACCAGTATTACTGGCTAAAACAGGTAACTCAAAGGGAAAATGACTTAGGAGGGTAACTACCTCTTATCCGTGTTCATATATTGGCAACTTCTTATTTTTTGTACATAAAAAAGCAACTAACTTGTTTTAACTGTGTAACATCCCAAAAATCATGATAAAAAATTTTGTTTTTAATTTAATACTAAAACAATAATTGTCAAACCATTAATTTAATACTCCGGCATTGGGTCTCGCCCGGCATCGAGCCCCGCTCGGTATACAGATCTGTCTCTCTTAGGCCCCGCTTGTCTCCGGGCCCCGCCCGCTAAACACATACAATCATATAACATGCTAACACATAAATAAACATACTCAGCTAGTGATGATATACGGGACCTCGCTCATACTCACCTCTCTACCCAATACATACAAGTATCACATGGACAACAAGTATAATCTAACATGCAAACATTCCTCGGGCACCTGCCCGACATCAGACCTTGGTCCTGAATAACATACTAGCATACAATGCCTAGGGCTAACCCCCGGGTCTTCCTACTCATAAACTACAAATGCGATAAGCCCTTCTAAGTTATTGACTTCTCTATAATGTAACTAGTTTATAACTAATTGGAACCATGGTTTCAAAACTAGTTAACTTTTTTATAGTAAAATTTTATAATTACTAATCAATTATTTTAAAGAAATAAGTTAAAAAAATTATTAATTAAGAGATATACCAAAATTTTGAAGTTAGTTATAACTTCAAATTTAACATATAATTATAAAAAGTAAATGTTTCTATAAAAATTTAAAATCTACTATTATTTAAAACCTTAAAGTTATTAATTGTGATTGTGATTTACCTAATATATTTATCTGACGCGTGGCATAATAATAATGAGGTGTTGTATTATAGTGACACATGACAAAAGGATATTAAAACTATTTTTTTATTAGTATAGGGATTCAATATATTTATTTTGTTTGGATTAATGAGCCAATCTAATGATAATTTAACATAAAAAAAAATAATAAAAGCGAGTTGGGTGGTTCTACTCTCAATGCATAGATTTTTATTTATGAATATTTTTTTAGTCAATCTACATCTCTAATAAAAGAGTCTCTTATTTGACACGTGACACTTCCAACTCTCATATTTCTTTAAAGTTAATTGACTATTTTACCCTTATTTTACATATTAATTCCAGCAATCTTATCTTTAAATTTGTAAAGTTTGAATGAATCCCTACAAATAAACAATCAACATTATGAATTTAATTTGAATTACATAATAATAGTGCAATCCCTTATGTTCTGCAATTATTTCTGAAATTTTAAAAAAAAGCAGAAACTATCAAACTCAAATTTATGCCCTTTAATATCTCATTAAATGAGCAGAAATCGTATTCATTTATTTGAAATTGAAATTGAACTGAAATTGAAATTGAAATCAGCAATACAAGACAATAAATCAGTCTTTCATACGTCCTTTTTTTTTATACCTCATCATTACATCCGTTTGAAGAAAAAAAATCTTGCGACATTTGCAAAGATGAAAATTGAATTACCTTTATACCTTTCCTTCATAGCAGAAGATCTTGCAGTCAAGAAATCTGGTATTTCTTATCTATGGAAACCATGAAATCTGCATCATTATGAATTGATTAAACGTTTTTGTATGGCAACATATCCTAAATTGGCCAATATAAAGGCATCCTTTAAATCGAATCCCGTTAGATGAGGACCTAATTTATATTTATTCTTTTGGCAATTATTTGAGATTCCTTTGAGTCAATGTAATCAACGAGAAATCAGCAAGCAATCTTCTCTAAAATTGAAATCGATTACTTCATATATCCTCTAGATAGTCCATGTGTATTTCATATCGATCTCAACGACGTAAGCTTGACACTTCGTGTTTGTTTTCTTCATAGCATTATTGATTTCAAGAATTGAGGTTAGTTAGTATATTGCAACTTCCATATTCCTCTAATTTATAGCACATATGGTATAAAGTCGATGTGTGTAATATGTATCCAAGAAAACCATCAATAAAGTATCCAAGAAAACAAGGAAGTATCATATGTTTTATACATACCAAAATGTTTTGAATTGAAAAGTATAATATGTCATTTTTATGATTAAACTTTAAAGATTTAAACCTCTATTTTTTCTTAATTGCAATATGAATTGAATTTGAAATGTATTAGGGACATACTTGAATTTTCTTGTAGTTCATTTGATAGTTCATTGAGAAAGCTTTACCAATTCCACTATGTTTTTTTTGTTTTGCTGTTACTGTTAACCTAATTTTAGCATTGTACTTTCAAAGTACATTGCTATAATTATGAAGTTTGTATAAAGATTACTCCAATAGCCCGAACATTCAGTATTCATAGTTATCATTTAGTTTCCTGTTTATTTGTATTCCATTTGATTATAAAAAGTTTTAATGAATCTCAGAAGACCCTAGGATGAACCATAGTCACAAAAATCGTTGGGGTAAGGGCGATCTGCGATCCAAGTCATCCTACCAAAATGTGGTACGAACGTGTGCCAGGTATGTTTTGGGTCGCGACTCAAGAGCCTAAAATTGACATCCCAAATCTTCAATTCGACCGTACCAGATGCGATTTGTCTGATTTCAATACACGTTTGCAATCAATTGGAAACATGGGTCGGAATTTCAAGAGTCGATTGACTCAACTGCGTTTTTCTGGAACAGAAGAATTTATAAATGACTCTTCAAATTTGATTTCATATTGTGTAATTAGGTCTATATTAGGCTTCCATTCCATCGTATTTTTCATTCAATTGTATTCAAAAACATCAAATTTTAAATTTCATAGATCGGTTCTTGATCTTGAATCCCAAACCCAACACCGATTACCGATTACAGTTTCAGACTTATAGTATCATGGTTTTCGGAAAGAAAAGAGGAACTAATACATGTGAGGAAGATGACAAGGTACAACAATCACAGTCACAACAAAACTAGGAGGAAGACGATCATTATGTTCATCTTGGCAATGAAAAAGACAAAGAGAATCAACAATCAGAAGATGTGAGTCAAGATATACAGCCAAAAACACAAAATGTAGATGCTAAGCCTTTATATGATGAAGTTACTTTTATTAGTGTTGGTAGTAGTAAAACTCCTGGTGGTTCTAAAAAATGGGTCTGTAAACATTGTCATGGAACATTTACTAGCTCGTATACCTGTATTTATACTCATTTTTTTGGTGCTCAACTCGGAAAAAAAGTTGAAATTAAACGGTGTCCCGTTGTACTAAAAGACCGAGAAACTTATGAAAGGTCGCAAAAGAAAGTGAAGGAGACTGAAAATTTTGGAGTCCCTAAATCCCTAAGAAGTTATGTTTTAACAAAAAAAAAACCAAGTTTGAGCACTAAGAAACCGATAGAGCAATCCTTTGAAATAATGGAGAGAAGTGCAGCTGATTTGAAAATTGTGAGGGCCTTATGTTCTAACTGGATTCCATTTAATGTTTTGCGGAATCCTCAATTTCGTGACATGGTTAACGCATTAAGAAAGGAACTCGAAGGTTATAAAGCGCCATCAAGTGAGAAAGCAAGAACTGTTTTACTAGACGAATGTGTCAGAGATGTTGAGAAAGACTTGATATCGTTTAAAGAAACATGGTATTCACACGCTATTTCTATTGTATATGCTGGGTGGTCAAACATAAAACATACACCATTGCTCAATGTTCTTGCTGTAAACAGTCGAGGTTATATGTTTATGTATGCCACTGACTTTTTTGGAGTGGAGAAAACAGGTAAAGCAATTGCTTAATTTCTAAGCCAAGCGATTGATTTTGTCGGCGAAAGTAATGTTCTCAATGTTGTGACAGACAATGCCTACTATTGTAAAGCTGCTGGAAAGGAAGTGGAAAAGGTGTACAAACATATATTTCTAGTCGACATGTTGTGTTCATACCTTACACCTGATTTTTAAAGATTTTGCAAGCGATTTTATTTGGTTACATGACACATGTAAAAAGGGGAAAACGATTGTCAAATATTTTCTGAATCATGGACAAGCTTTGTCCATTTTTAGGGAGACTTCAAAGTTGTAGCTTTTAAAGGTTGCAAAAACCCGATTTGCTTCTCACTATGTTTTGTTGAAGAGGTTATTCATTTATAGAGGGGCTGAAAGTGTATTATGAGCAAAAGTGTGCATAAGAGTGGGTATTAAGCTTTCACCTTCATCAAACCCTAACCCTACTGTGACAACCCAAAAATTTTTGCCTTGTAAAGTCAGTACAATCAACCTTAAGTCAGACTCGCTTCTACTATCTTTTAGCACTGTTTAGAGTCTGTTTGAGTGTTCAAAAGCTAGTACATTCAAGGAATGAGTGTTAGGAAGTACATGCTAGAGTCACTGTACAACATTCAAGCCTTAAACACCACCAAAAGGAGTTCACGGCCATAACACATGAGTTTACAACCGTACACTCAAGGTTGGCCGTAAACTACCCCCCATAAGTCTCATTCCCTTCACTTTTCTTTCATTCTTACACTTTCACCTCAAGAACACTTGATTTGTCTCTCAAGTATCATGGAGATTTTCATTCCAGATCTTCAAAATGTAAGTGATTCTTCCCACTAGTTGTTGTTATACTTCTTACTCATGAATTACCCTTTGATTTCATCCATGGAAATCATTTTTTGGCTAGATCTTCATCTTTCACCAAGAACACACACTTGTTCTTGGTGGCCGAAAAGTCCTCATAGGCGCTCAAAAGTCTGAGTATTCCATATATCATCTAGTTAGCCAAGTTAAACACTAGATCATAGTCTTGAAACAACCACCTTAGCATAAACATCAAGAGTTTACGGCCATGGAATTTCCCTTGGCCATAAACCCATGTTTTGGTCACATGTTGGCCGCAAACCCTTCTCATATCCAAGCATTAGACCTTAAACCCCTAATGGATGATAGATAGGACTTTAAAACATCATCGTGTGCATAATGTTCATGAGTTTATAGCCGTAAACACATAGGGCCATAAACCCTATGGCCGTAAACACATAGGGTCGTGAACACCTTGGCCGTAAACTCATCCCTTTGGCCGAAAACTCCCTTAGATGAATCACATGTGATTCCAACACTCGGTCCAAGTGTTTCCTAGTCCCTAAGGGTGTTTCTTTGCATGTTAGTTGCTTATAAACACTATATTCATGCCAATACATGCCATATATGTCACACCCCCAAACCAGAACGACGGAAACGTTCGGGGGCGGAGGACGTCATGTCAAGTATCCTAACAAATGAATAGTAAAGAAAGTACACACCACCATAATATAAATATATTTGAAAAGTTTACATGATTGTATGTGTTACATGTTTCCAAAAGAAATCAAATACAATATGGTGATCCAAAATATTAAACTGACGCTTGAGCGTAAGTCTTCAAAAGCAGTTGCTAACCTGGTTTAGCGATTCCCTGAGAATACAAGTTATTTCAAAGAGAAAGTGTCAACTTTTAAGTTGGTGAGTTCATAAGTAGTGTTTTGAGAAAATGTATGTCATTCGAAAGCTCGTGTATGTTTTCCAGAAAATCCCTTATTTTCTTATAAAAGCATGAAATGCATATGTATGTTCGTGTTGTGAATTTTAAATAGTTGAACCAGGAAAATCCCTTATTTTCCTATTAGTTGATTGTTTTGGATACAGGAAAATCTCTTATTTTCCTAAAGTAACAGGCAGTCTCTAATGACCAAGACCGTAATAGTAAGTAAATATGACATGCTCAAAAGAATGATGTTGTAAATCGTTATTGTACAAAATGAATGTATTTGGACCAGGAAAATCCCATATTTTCCTAAAAGTGAATTGCAGCCTTAAATGACCAAGACTATAACTTGTAAGCAAATATGTCATGCTTAGAAATGAAAATGTATAGTTTTATTGTTAAGTAAAACTAGTTGTGGAAGTGTTTATCCTGAGTTTTGAACATGCTGATAATACCCTACAATATAGTTATTACCCCCCAAGCATGATTGAGTTATGTATTACTACGTGCATGAGTCATTATTTCCGCGTGTTGTGAGTTCCTCATAACCATACTACACACAGTACCTAATGTTGACATTTGTCAACCCGGGGACTGTAGCTAACAGCCAGGGTACGGAGTCATCAACCCCGTGTAGATCTATATACACTTGTCACGTTCTCCCTCCAAGAGACTTTGGTAATAAGTGGGGACTTTTGTCTGGTACAAACAAAGCCATATGACATCATATGATAGCTAACAACAAGTTCACAAGTAATATGATGAAAAATCGTTTGTATGAAATGATTTTGCTTTTCGACCATGTTACAAAGGCGTGATGATGAGTTGAGTTTTTTTGTAAAAGCATCATGTTATAGTTGAAAATGGTTACCCTTGATATGATGTAGTATGCAGACGTATAAATAAAACATATATCTATTTATAAAACATATTGTATCCCAAGAGGGTAAAGTTGTGTTGTGAGGTGTTTTGCATGATAACAACTTCATATGATAGTTAAAACAACAGTACGAAAAGTATAGCAAAAGATTGGTGTTTCACACGATTTTACCTGTGTGTTCACTTGTATTCCCCCCCCCCCCCTTAAAAGTGTTTCAAAATCATTTAAAAATCATTTAAAGTGTGGTTGTAGGGGTATGAACTCACTTGATTGAAGTGGTTGTTTTGAAGTAGTCGAGAGAAGAATCGAGCAGTACTTCGACAGGAAAAACTGAAAACGCGGGAAAATCTCAGGATTCTCGTGACTCTCGGGAGTGTAGATCTTCCTTCGGAACTTGAGTGTGAAAACCGAGGCTTCGGGATGGCTTCGAGTCGAAAAACGCAGAGCTTCGGCGCGAGAAAGAAGAGAACTGAGCAATGAAACACGGAACCCTTGAGTTCTATTTATAGGGTCATATTTTGGGTGTCACGTCGTGGCCAACTGTGCCACGTCATGGTGAGCAATCCTATCCTCTTCCATTAACAAGCGCCATATGTCATGTTGCCACGTCGCGACCAATTGTGCCATGTCGTGGCCAACCTGACAGCCTCGGATTTCGGGTCTTGAACTTGTAAAATGCATAACTTTCGTGTACGAGCTTCGATTTTGACGTTCTTTATATGCACGCGTAGGTGTCAAAAGGCTCTACAACTCTCGTTTAGACTCCGTCGGCTAATTTTGACTTTATTTTTATTATATTATTTTTAACAGGCCGAACCTGGAAAAGTCCGTTTAAATTCCGTAACTCCTTCATCTGATGTCCATTTCCGTTAGACTTTTTACTGTTGTACTCCTATTGTTGGGGTCTTCAACTTTTGTTTAGGTTGTGTCGGCTAAAGACCGATCGATCTCTATTTCGAGTTTTTAGCTGTCTACTTCTAGGTCAGAAACTTCAAAAAATCATAACTTCCTCATACAAAGTCGGATTGGGGCGTTCTTTTTGTGTATGTTCACGGTTTAATGATATCTATGACTTTCAGTTAGATACCTAAGGTGAAAAAGCATTTTATCAGGATTTCGTATTTTATGTTTAACAGTGTTTTACCGGTATTGTCGCAGATCTTCGATTTGTCATAACTTCTTGGTTATAACTCGGATTTTAGTGTTCTTTATATTTGTGGAAACCTCGTTACGATATATACTACTTGGTATATCCCAATTATTGTTTTATAAAAGTTAAATTTTTTACCCTAATTTCGCTGGTGTTACAATATATGTCATTTAGGACTCGTTTGTGCCTCGTGACTTCACTCATTGAACTTCTCATCCTTATGCACATATTCCTTTGAATCACCCACATAAGGTGAGTTCATACCCCTATAATGAATCTTTTAACTGTTTTAAATGTTTTTAAGGGGGGGAATACAAGTTGAACACAATGATAATTGTGTAAATGTTTGTTATAATCATCTTTCAAAAGATTGTTGTTGTCTTTTATAAGTGATCAAAAATTTCAAAAACTCTTTTAAAGTTAGGTTACTTTATAGTTTAACAAAACTCCGTTTTTAAAATACAATCATAACTTAGTAGAAAAATGAGTCTTTTCAGTAACAGTTCAAGTAAAACACTAGTAAACTATAAGGGGTATAGTTTAGGGGTTCAGTTCATACTAGATACCATAGTATAAAGAGAAACAGGGAGGTAGATACAATACATCAGAGAGACATGCTATACACTATAATAAAGAGAACAAACTAAGATACTATAACATAACAAACATACTAAATGCTATAGCAGTAGAACGTTACAGGATCTAACTATACTAATAATCACTAACTCATTGTTATAAACAAAAGGTGATAGTAAATTGGGTATACATGATCATATAACTTTAATGTGAATTTACACGGCCTAGCAATTTGTTTACGGAAGTCGCGTTTGTTCCCCAGAATCTCTTGCAGGGAGAGCGTATAGTATGGGTACTATCCATCACATTATGACCTTAATAAAACAAACTTGTTTTAAGGTAATCAGTACGTCAGGATATCAATTCAAAAGACAACCGAGTACTTACATTTTCCCATTACTTTCATATTGTGACAGTTCCACTTGAAAGTTAATGCAAACTATTTTCGAGTTAATATAGTTATAAACTAGGGAAAACTTACATCTTTTCAAACCACAAACAGAACAGTCGAGTCTAGTACATTCAGTAGAAAGGGGCCTATAATTCTAACTTTATGATTCCTTAGTGTATGCATTCAGGGATATATATTAATCGGATCCGACAGGTAGTAGGATGTGTGCTTTCCGCTTCATTTCCTCTTCCTTGTTTGGTTGTGGGCTTAGAGCAGATCCACCCAGCCTACTATTTATCCGGTCTTAGTTTTATATATGTCTCGTATACACTAAGTAATCATAAGGGGTACCAGGTATGGGCCAGGTCATAGGACACTAATTCAACGCACCGTTTTCTAGTACAAAACATACTTTTTAAATAAGAACTTTTGGTATACAAAACTAGAAACTTACCAGTAAAGGGTTTAATCCATTTTATTAAACCAGTATAAACATAAAGGACCTTAAGTGGTTAATTCTATTATACCTTAGTTTATACATCAGGGTTATATATAATTAATAACTGATAGGTAGTTGGATGTGTGCTTTCCGCCTCATTTCATGTTCCTTGTTTGGTTGTGGGCTTAGGGCAGATTCACACAATTAACTATCTGTTCGATATTAGATTATATATGGCTAGTATAAACTAAGTGATTATAGAAGGAACCACTGTGGTTACTTTTTATTAAAAGAAATAAGGGTTTTCTTAAAGAAACTTTTTATCAAATATAAAGGAACTATTACAGTTAACTCAGTGAGTACCAAGTGAATATGCTAGGTTTATATAAAACGATGATCTAACAAACAATGGGATGTGTGCCTTCCGCCTTATCTCATGTTCCTTGTTTGGTTGTGGGCTTAGGGAAGATACACACAACTGATTGTTTGTTTACACTGGGTTTTATATAACTTGTATCCATTTAGTACTCATAGAAAGGATTGTAGAGTCATTTTTACTTAGCTTTCATCAAAGCAGGAAATATAGGATTTTCTGGAGGAATAGGCGAACTTTTCTAAACAGAACTTACAGCTTACTACAACTTACATTACATCACTAAAATCTTATGAAATCACCAGCTTAAATTCTAATCTACTCTTTCAAAGTAACTTGTATTCTCAGGAGACCAATAGAGAGGTACGCGCACTGGGATTCAGAAGATGGTGCAGTATAGCTTGATGTCTTATTTTGTTATTTACTTTGTAGTCTATGTTATGTGAATCACATACCTAGTAAACACTTTATTTCTAATGCAATGCTTGTTTATTACTTTGATTACTATGATGCATGACTTGTGATACTATACATGACGTCCTCCACCCCAGAACGTTTACGTCGTTCCGGTTTTGGGGTGTGACAGATTGGTATCAGAACATTGTTTATAGTTAACTAAGTATATCAACCGATAAAAGATATACAACTATAAATACAATGGGGCCTAAGTGCTATGGATAATAATATATTTTAAATATATAACGATACCTTATTAAAAGTATACATACGCGCTTATACATATATACATACTAGAACAAGTATCATAACAATAACAGAACAACAGTATTTAAAGGTTGAATACTACGGTCAAACCTGCACAGTTATGTAATCATAACTAGGATCAATATAGCCTGATCAACTATATTCATTCGAGATATGATAGACATGTGTTTGGGAGTGATGTAGTGTTGCAACAGTCTTAAAACTTACCTAACTCTATTCAAGGAAATTCTAGATCAGAACATAAAGATAAGATACTATGAGAGTATTTTATGATACTATAACATGATAACAAGTTTAAAACATACCAAGTACATTACATTAAAATACTATAGGAGTATTTTAGGCACCATATAAATAACTTATGTGATAACTTAAAAGACCCTTACAGATAGGTCTATAATCTTGAAATGTATACTCCCAATGTTATATATAATTGAGATTTTATAGACTTAGAATTTGTGATCTACGCTTCACTACCTGTTCCTTGTTTGGTTGTGGTTTTGGAGTAAGATCACATATTCGAAGGTCTATTTAATCTTAAATTACATACAACTTGTATACATTGTGCAATTATAGGAGGACTCTGTAAGGATCGCCCCATAATGTTCCACTGAAACCTCATAGATTCTGTAGACACTTCCATTCTCGCACGACAAACCCAGATAGATCTAATCACTTCCTCATAGCAGTCAACAGAAGAGTCAAGGAGGAACAAGAGCAAGTTCATGAGAAGTTTTCAAAGAAGGATCAACCGAAGTAAGCAAAACGTCTTATGCGTCACACTAACAAATAATAATCTTGTGTAACTTAATGAGTTAGTGGAAACACTACTCACATTATGTGTTAGGATTATTTTCTTACATGCAGTTGGTAAAAGTTATTCAGGTAACAGATATTCATTCGAGGATAGCCATTCCAAATTCATAAAGTTTATTAGGTATAGACTCTTTTATCAATTGTTTCCAGAACCTTGTGGATGTCAGAACCCGATACACTCATAACTAAGATAACCTTGTCTTTCAGCTTTCGGCTTATAAACCACTGCTTTAGACTTATTCTATCTCATATTTGTATTCTTTTAGCAAAGATGCCTCCTCGCAGACCAAACATACACACTACTCCGGTAACTCCAACTCCTCCGCCACAATTCGATCCTGCTGCTCTCCAGGCACCGATATCCTCCGCAGTGGCAACTGCTCTGGGTCACTTCAGCGAAAGTGGTACCTTCAGATATGGTAGCGGTACCCACTTAACCAACCACGGAGTTACTCACGGACACCCAAGGGAGTGTTCGTATAAGGACTTCATGAACTGCAAACCCAATTCCTTTGATTAAAATGGTGGAGTCATAGCTCCTATGTGATGGTTCGAGAAAACAGATTCGGTCTTCGAAATCTATTCGTGCCCTGAAGGGAGCAGAGTGAAGTTTTCTGCGTGCACCTTCTCCGACAGAGCCCTGACATGGTGGAACAGCCATGTTATGTCACTGACACTATCAGTGGCTAACTCAATAGGTTGGGAAACCTAAAAGAGTTGATACTGGAAGAATACTGCCTGAGGAGCGAAGTACAAAAGTTGGAACAAGAACTGTGGAAGCTCATGATGGTTGGCTCGGACATAGTGGCCTACACTGACCGGTTCAGTGACCTAGCAGCACTATGCCCTGGGATGGTTACCACGGAGAGCAAAAATGTAACAATTGGTAAAATAGGAATGATCGTACGATGCTATGTTTTGATTATTAAGCAATATGAGTATCTTATCAACAATGGTTGAAGGAATTTAACCTCTTGTATTCAAATAAGTTATTGTGAAATATCAAACAAGTAACTGTTGATAAATTTCGTTATGATGTATGACTACGAACCATCATCAGTTTGTAAAATTAGCATATAACATCATTTGAACGCAACAAACTTAAATTTTGTATCAACATGTATCTAGTTGATAATTAATTTAGGTTCTATGTAAAACGTGTGCTTAATAGATGTGCAGGATCTAAATTTGACAAATATACGAACTAAAGTAACAAAACGTGTTTAACGATATGGTTAACCGGTTAAATGTCACGAAATTATACATTGGTCAATAAATTTTATATTTAAATAAATAAAAATATAAAATGAATTATTATAAGGTATAATTAGAATGTATTTAAGTCTTTTTGAATAAAAAGAATAAAACATAACCATTAAAGTTCAAATATACAAAAACTACATTGTTATTTTATACTAAGTATACATGTATATATTTGTACATATGTATTATTATCTAGTGAATGACTAGTTATGGGTCATGATTTAAGTGATTTCAGGTAAGGAATATGATGTCTAAATCAATTAAGATAAGAGAATTGGTGGAGATATTTGCCAACTTAACTAATAAGTGCTTAATCACTTAAGACATTTTACTAAGAATGCTTATTAATCCCTCTTCTAATTTTCGAGATTATGACCTTCCCTCTCCTTAACTAGAACTCCTAAATAACTAAATAACTAGTAGTTAGTTAGTTACCTAACTCTGTCTCTAAGCACCCACCCAAGCAAGTAGCTAGACAAGATCACATCACTTAAACTCACATCCCATCACAAGCTAGTCTAGGTTTTGTACCCTTATCCTCTTCCACCCTTTCCTCCTTCATAATCACGAAATTTACTCTTCATTTTACCCTCAATTCACCAGCCAATACTCTAGGGAGTTACTCTCAACCTTCATCTCATTTTCAGCCACAAGAACTTCCTTCCAAAGCCATCAAAACCATGAACTAAAGGGCTGTTGTCTCTTTTGTGTTTCAGCCACCATATCACCCATCTACACCTTCCTTTTGCTTGATATTTTTACCACCAAATACCCCTCGAAGTTAGTTGTTATGCTAATCAAAATTGTAGATTCAAAATAGTGAGTAAACTTCCCTTTTCTTACTCTTTTGCTGTGAAGTTTTCGTGACAGCAACATAGCCAAAACAGTGGCTGTTTTGGAGCATCAAACCAACACCCAAGAGTTCTTCATCTTCAACCATCCATTCTTCAAGTATTCACATAAGTTGAGTTCACACCCCTACATTTTCATGTTTTCTTTAAGTTTTAAGGGGGGGGGGGGGGGGGAGGGGGGGAGTACAAGTTATAACACTAAACATAACTTAAATTTAAATGACAACTTTCTACAGAAAAGTTGAGTCCTGTTCACGGACTGTTTTGACCATATTAAACTTAATATCTTTCAAAACTGTACAATATGCAAATAGTTCAAGTTTATACCTTTCTAAGGACTACTCGCACGCATTCATACGGTTTTTCTACAATTTATGGAGATTTTTATAAAACTGCCTGTCATTTCATAAGTGATTTCGGACCAGTCTGTGAAGATGTTCATTTTCATACTAGTTTGAAACCACTAAAAATCATAATAAAAATTAGGAACAAAGTATACTAATTTTATAAACTCTCAGAGGTGACGGATTCAGTTTTTGACTTACGATGATTTTTCTATGAGTTTTCTAAAAACAGGGACAGTAAAGGGTAAAACTGTCAAAAGTGGTTTATAGATTTATTGACACCTTCTAACGTTTTTGAGCAATGTTTATACATTAAGAAAGTTAAAACACAATCATTTAAATATGTTTAATTACAATTTTTACAAAAGTGATACGTAAAAAAAGGTCTTTAGTATCAAACTTAAGGATTATTTCATGCAATGTTTCTAATAAAAACGTAAGAATATGAACAACAATTACGAAACATACCAAATCATCTTTTAAATTTATACATATATATAAACATTTTCATATATATGTTTTGTTTACAAACTTGTCTTCTACATCAAAAATATACATATATAGCTTACGAAACTCTACTCCATTTGTATCCTGTTGAGCAAAGGGTAAAATATTGTCAAATGCATATCTAAAGATTTCACGTCGTTTTTCATTGCTATCTCAGTCTTAGGGGATGATCATTTATACAAACATTTTAAACACAAAAACACGTAAACTCGTTGAACAAATTTAGTGATTTTTGTCTTCACGGTACCTTATAAAGTACACACGAAAGTCCTGTTAAATATAACCAGAGTCTCTTGTAGGGAGAGCGTGATAGTTGTGTATAGATCTATCCTGGGACCGACAATCCCGCACCTTAGGTGCTTGCAACAGCTAGACCGGCAGGTCTAGGGGTGACAAATGTCATAACGAAATCGACACCTGAAGAACGTTGCGAACAAGGCAGTCTGGGTCAATCAAGCATGGTTATAAGATAAAAATTAAAACTCACGTAAAACAACAATGACACTTTTAGTTTACGCAAAGACAGTCTTCTAACAGTTTTATATACAAACAAAACTGCATAACATCATTTTAAGTAGGAAAATTACTTATACGCTTCGGTCTTGGTTCATTTAAGGCCACATCTCATTTTAGGGAAAATATATGATTTTCCGGAAAACAAACATTACTACATTTCATAGAAAAGGTCTACAAATATACATACAAATGCTTATGAACTCACCAACTTAAATGTTGATACTCTCTTTTCAAATAACTTGTATTCTCAGGAAATCAGTAAATCAGGTAACAACTGGCTTTGAGGATGGGACGCTTAGGCGTCTAAACAAATCTTTTGACAACATATTGTAATTGATATTTTGAAACATGTAATACGTACAAATGATGTAACCTTTTTAATTATATATATGTTGGTGGTGTTTGCTTTGAACATTTATACTCAACTGTTATGATACACTACATGATAGTCACCCGCCCCTGGACGTTTCCGCCATCCTGGTTTGGGGGTGTGACAGATTGGTATCAGAGCATTGTTTATAGTGAGCTAAGTATATCAAACCACATAAGATATACAAACTATAAATACATAGGGACTAAAACTCTCTGACTTAACAATTTCAAAACAGGAACATTAGGGGTCCTTTGTTGTTAAGTCTATGTTTGCTAAGTGTATACGTTAAGGTGGTATATACTAAAGGTTTTATAGACTTAGAATTTGTGATTTTCACTTTACTTCCTTTTCCTTGTTTGGATGTGGATATAAGGTAAGATCACTTATTCGACTGACTATTTAATCTTGACTGTATATGACCTGTATACACAAGGCAACCATAGAAGGACGAGGAATGGACCGAGATTTCACGAAAAATGTAAGTGCATACAAACATACTAGTAAGGAGTCATATTGACAACAAAACAAAAAGTATTAAGATAAGTTAAACACTGCGAGTAAGCCTCGGGGTATGTAATCATGTCTGGGATGAATATAGTCTGATCAACTATATTTATCCAAGAGGTGACCAATGTATGTCGAGGAATGGTCGTAGTGGATGACGAGTCTAAAACTTACCAACAAACCATACAAAGAAAACTTTAACATACAAATTTAAAATACTATAGGAGTACTTTGCGTTACAATAGAGCCACACACTTAGATTCTTCATATGGTTCTTACCCCTATTCTCGCATGGGCATATCAGGTAGACTTCATCTCCACATAGACCCCTACTATCCTGCCACCGAAGCCAACAGATGGATCGAGAAGGATCCAGAAGAAGATTTCGAAGACTACCAATAGATGAAATATGAGGAAGAAGATTTTCGAGAAGGGACCAGATGGAGAAAGAAGTTCAGGAGATACCATCAATAAACCTTACCCTATCAAGAGGAGTGTGAGAACATCCACCTCTCCTTTCAGGAAGCAACCCGCAATTAACTACCTAGCCACACATATAGGCTGGAGAGGACAACCGATGATCCACAACCGACATAAACTCACTGCACCGTACATCGGGCCATAGCACCCATAGACCGGCAAGCAGATCAAGAGAACAATACGAATCACCTACACTCCTTAGAAAAGGAGATTGTCATTATAGGACAAAGAACCCTTACAGCTACAACCTAGACAGTCATCACAGAACAGAGAACAGAGGAGGCCACTCACGAAGTAGAATCATGTCGACACATGAAGGTAATCGGCATACTGGCACAACACTAGTTCTATAAATAGAGCCTGCAACATTTCAAATTTCGGTAACAGCCGCCGTGACAGCAGTCATGGCACACCTCGGTGCTAACAACACAAAAAAAAAGCGGGATCGGCGCCGAAAGTTCCAATCGTAATAACAACCAGGGACACCCCGAGTATGTTCCTGCAACGACGCTCTAACTTACAAACTTGAGAACACCCATGACAATGAAGGAGTACTACCTAAGAAACGAAAGTTCTGGACTAGGAGAAAGATCCTTCCAAATCAAGGACCTACCAAAAGAAAACAAACAGTGACATTCCATACCACCACCATCCCTACTACCTCAGTGCCGACAAGACCATATGTTGGAAACCTGCCAAAATGCACCAAGTGTAGCTTTCATCACAAAGGAAAGTGCAGGGAAATGCACTGCAAGAACTGTAACAAAAAGGGGCATACGATAAATTTTTGTAGGGTGCCGGTTCAACAGACCGCCCAGAACACAAAAGCTAGGATGATTCGGCTTTGCTACAGAGAAGTAGGGCATTTCATAAAGGAGTGCCCGAACACTAAAAACAAAGATGTCAGGAGCATCGGAAGTGTTTTAGCAACAGAGAGTGGGAAAGCAATAATAGACCACGCTGAGATTCCGGTACGTTCATTCCCGATAGCACATATGCATGGATACTATATAATAGCAACGCGGAGAGTAGGGCACTTCATAAAGGAGTGCCCGAACACTAAAAACAAAGATTTCAGGAGCGTCGGAAGTGTTTTAGCAACAGAGCGTGGGAAAACAATAATAGACCCTGCTGAGATTCCGGTACGTTCATTCCCGATAGCACATATGCATGGATACTATATAATAGCAACGCGGAGAGGAGTATTGTGAGTCGTAGATTTAATCAATTTCTCAACCAAAAACCTCAAAATTTTAATGAAATATTTACAGTAGAATTGGAATAATCAAAAGCACTAAAGACGTGTACATAGTGTTCACTCTAACACTAAATCAACCAATTCGTTCAAATCATCCTAACACCGGTCACAATAAAAATTTACGACGTTTTCATTTTAACAACATATTAGTTAGTTTCCTCACCATACCGATATCAAATATTACGAAAAGGCCATTCGCCTAAACCCATCGAGTAATAGAACCCTCGTTGTCTATGTCGAAAAACCGGACACAAACCCCCGACTCACCTTTTACAACAAGACTCAGAAGTACCTACACAGGAGGTACCACGCCGTCCTAGCCCGTGCTGTGGATAAGAAACAAGAAGAGAAAGACATCTTGGATGTTGAAAAAGCCATCACCTTCTCGATATATTCCCAAAAGATCTCCTAGGAATACCATCTGTACGGCAACCCGAGTTCAAAAACCAACCTAAGTGCAGTAGTTGTGGAAAAGGGTTGTTGTAAATGTCATCTCACCCAAGTTAATCACCCCACTCAAGTAGAGACTATGGACCCATACTAGTGAATCTATGATTACTAAGTGTATATATTGGAGCCCTATATAATTAAGATTCTACGGACTTAGGGTTGGTAATTCTGCTTTAAATCCTTTTCCTTGTTTGAATGTGGGCTTAGCAAAGAATCGTTGATTCGACTGTCTTTTCAATCTTAATTATATATGACTTATAAACACAAAGAGATGATAGATGAATCAGTTATGAGTCATACCATGAACTCCATGACAAGTTACCCAGGACAGCGGATGGACACGCTACAACTTGAGCGCACGTAGACAAATCAACCAAACCCACACACATTCTACCAACCAAGGCCACAAAGAAAACTAGAAAAGCTGACAGGAGCATATCACAAGAAGATTGCGAGACTGCATAGTATACCACTATCTATCATTATGGATAAGGGACAGGCGATTCACCTCATGTTTTCAATAGTAATTAAAGAAGTCCTTAATATCACCCTCAAACTGACAGACAAAGCGGAAGAACCATTCATCGAATACTTATACAACAACTATTACATTAACATCAAAGTCACGTCATTCGAAGCTCTCTACAGAAGCAAGTGCAGATCACCTATGTGTTGGGTTGAGGTAGGTGACACGCAACTAGCTAAGGGACAAGTTCCTAACAACACTCTTACCAGCCCCCAGATCATACAAGAAACTACACAGAAGATTGTTCAAACCCGTGAACGATTGAAGGCATCCCAGGATCGAAAGAAGAGCTTGTCTGATAAGACTCTTGTTATTCCACTTGACAAAATTGAAGACAACGAGAGTCTAAACTTCATCGAAGAACCGGTGGAAATCATGGACCAGGAGGTCAAAAGGACGAAACAAAGTTGCATACCCATAGTGAAGGCTCGTTGGAACGCCAAGCGAGGACCGAAATTCACTAAGGAATGCGAGGACCGAAATTCACTAAGGAATGCGAGGACCAAATAAAATAAAATAAACACCCCCAATTGTTTAGTGACATCCCGTCTACAAGTTGAATTTCGGGGCGAAATTCTTTTAACGGGGGGAGAATGTAACAATTGGTAAAAATAGGAACGATCATACGATGCTATGTTTTGATTATTAAGCAATATGAGTATCTTATCAACAATGGTTGAAGGAATTTAACCTCTTGTATTCAAATAAGTTATTGTGAAATATAAAACAAGTAACTGTTGATAAATTTCGTTATGATGTATGACTACGAACCATCACCGGTTTGTGAAATTAGCATATAACATCATTTGAACGCAACAAACTTAATTTTTGTATCAACATGTATCTAGTTGATAATTAATTTAGGTTCTATGTAAAACGTGTGCTTAATAGATTTGCAGGATCTAAATTTGACAAATATACGAACCAAAGTGACAAAACGTGTTTAACGATATGGTTAACCGGTTAAACGTCACGAAATTATACATTGGTCAATAAATTTTATATTTAAATAAATAAAAATATAAAATGAATTATTATAAGGTATAATTAGAATGTATTTAAGTGTTTTTGAATAAAAAGAATACAACATAAACATTAAAGTTCAAATACACAAAAACTACATTGCTACTTTATACTAAGTATACGTGTATATATTTGTACATATGTATTATTATCTAGTGAATGACTAGTTATGGGTCATGATTTAAGTGATTTAGTGTAAGGAGTATGATGTCTAAATCAATTAAGATAAGAGAATTGGTGGAGATATGTGCCAACTTAACTAATAAGTGCTTAATCACTTAAGACATTTTACTAAGAATGCTTATTAGTCCCTCTTCTAATTTTCGAGATTATAACCTTCCCTCTCCTTAACTAGTACTCCTAAATAACTAAATAACTAGTAGTTAGTTAGTTACCTAACTCTGTCTCTAAGCACCCACCCAAGCAAGTGGCTAGACAAGATCACATCACTTAAACTCACATCCCATCACAAGCTAGTCTAGGTTTTGTCCCCTTATCCTCTTCTACCCTTTCCTCCTTCATAATCACGAAATTTACTCTTCATTTTACCCTCAATTCACCAGCCAATACTCCAGGGAATTACTCTCAACCTTCATCTCATTTTCAGCCACAAGAACTTCCTTCCAAAGCCATCAAAACCATGAACTAAAGGACTGCTGTCTCTTTTGTGTTTCAGCCACCATATCACCCATCTACACCTTCCTTTTGCTTGATAGTTTTACCACCAAATACCCCTAGAAGTTAGTTGTTATGCTAATCAAAATTGTAGATTCAAAATAGTGAGTAAACTTCCCTTTTCTTACTCTTTTGCTGTGAAGTTTTCGTGACAGCAACATAGCCAAAACAGTGGCTGTTTTGGAGCATCAAACCAACACCCAAGAGTTCTTCATCTTCAACCTTCCATTCTTCAAGTATTCACATAAGGTGAGTTCACACCCCTACATTTTCATGTTTTCTTCAAGTTTTAAGGGGGGAGGGGGGGAGTACAAGTTAGAACACTAAACATAACTTAAATTTAAATGACAACTTTCTACAGAAAAGTTGAGTCCTGTTCACGGAATGTTTTGACCATATTAAACTTAATATCTTTCAAAACTGTACAATATGCAAATAGTTCAAGTTTATACCTTTCTGAGGACTACTCGCATGCGTTCATACGGTTTTTCTACAATTTATGGCGATTTTTATAAAACTGCCTGTCATTTCATAAGTGATTTCGGACCAGTCTGTGAAGATGTTCATTTTCACACTAGTTTGAAACCACTAAAAATCATAATAAAAATTAGGAACAAAGTATACTAATTTTATAAACTCTCAGAGGTGACGGATTCAGTTTTTGACTTACGATGATTTTTCTATGAGTTTTCTAAAAACAGGGACAGTAAAGGGTAAAACTGTCAAAAGTGGTTTATAGATTTATTGACACCTTCTAACATTTTTGAGCAATGTTTATACATTAAGAAAGTTAAAAAAAAATCATTTAAATATGTTTAATTACAATTTTTACAAAAGTGATACGTAAAAAAAGGTCTTTAGTATCAAACTTAAGGATTATTTCATGCAATGTTTCTAATAAAAACGTAAGAAGATAAACAATAATTACGAAACATACCAAATCATCTTTTAAATTTATACATATATATAAACATTTTCATATATATGTTTTGTTTACAAACTTGTCTTCTACATAAAAAATATACATATATAGCTTACGAAACTCTACTCCATTTGTATTCTGTTGAGCAAAGGGTAAAATATTGTCAAATGCATATCTAAAGATTTCACGTCGTTTTTCATTGCTATCTCAGTCTTAGGGGATGATCATTTATACAAACATTTTAAACACAAAAACATGTAAACTCGTTGAACAAATTTAGTGAGTTTTGTCTTCACGGTACCTTATAAAGTACACACGAAAGTCCTGTTAAATATAACCAGAGTCTCTTGTAGGGAGAGCGTGATAGTTGTGTATAGATCTATACTGGGACCGACAATCCCGCACCTTAGGTGCTTGCAACAGCTAGACCGGCAGGTCTAGGGGTGACAAATGTCATAACGAAATTGACACCTGAAGAACGTTGTGAACAAGGCAGTCTGGGTCAATCAAGCATGGTTATAAGATAAAAATTAAAACTTACGTAAAACAACAATGACACTTTTAGTTTACGCAAAGACAGTCTTCAAACAATTTTATATACAAACAAAACTGCATAACATTATTTTAAGTAGGAAAATTACTTATACGCTTCAGTCTTGGTTCATTTAAGGCCACATCTCATTTTAGGGAAAATATAGGATTTTCCGGAAAACAAACATTACTACATTTCATAGAAAAGGTCTACAAATATACATACAAATGCTTATGAACTCACCTAAAATACTAAATGATAACCTAAAATACTATAGGGGTAACCACAAAATGATAACCTAAAATACTATAGGGGTATTTTGTGTTACTATATGCTACTTATGTGCTATATTCTTATATCTCTTTTCTCGCATAGATAATATGGCTGGATTACATCCCTACGACAACTTGTACTTCCCTAACCAAGGTAATGAAGGCAGGTTTGAAGCTGATCTAGGAAATGACCACCCAATCCCTGTGGATGGTCACCAGGCTGAAGGCTTTGGAGATGGTTCTGACTCCGAGCCTATAGTTGAGAACCTACCCCCGATGGCTCTTGTTCCAAATCCAAACCCTCGTCCGGCTTTTCAAGGCCCGACGCCTCCGTGGGTGGAAAGCTTGGAAACATGGAGCCAAGGGCAGGATCAGCCCATGCCATTTAATGGAGATTGAAGCTTTTATGACCTAAGTGAGGGGGCTCAGCAGACAGAGTCTTGCCAATCCTGGTCCGCAGAGTGGCCCGAAATGAGATTCAAGGCAGGACAGCCCTCCATCAAATCACAGAAGTTGTCACCAATGCGAGAATGCATATGATCCGCAACATTCGCCTGGAAAATGCTCGTGAGAGATCTGAGAGAGACCATGAAACCCTGCTGCAAGCACTGGCTGAAACACGAGCCGAAGTCATAGAACTCCGCGTATGCCAGAGGCTGTATGAAAGACACCTGCTTGATATGGAACGTCAACTGGCTGAACTAAGGGTTCACCAGAGGGATGACCGTCACCGGTGGTAGATGCCTTACTTTCTTTCCATGTTAAAAGGAATCGTTTTCTTGTCTATGCCCTATGTGGCATTTTTCTATGTAACTATCTTGTACTGTAAGTACTTTTTGTTAGGCCTTTATGCGGCCAAAACTTTCCTACTCCGGATATGATGTAAGACCTTCTACAAGGTCAATTTTCCCAGACTTATTACATCATGAATATCAATGATTTTGACAGTCAGCTAATTTATGTGTCACGCCTTGTTCAAATACTTTCATCATCCTATCGTTGGAGTCTATTTGAAACCCACTCTAGTCAAGCTATTGGACTAGGGTAATTTAGCTCCGGGATCATTCCCAATTCTCTTTCAAAGGTTGGATCATGTTATTCACCAACCAATGGTACCCCCGGTTTGAACGACAAACGTCATGAGACCATTCTACGAACTTACTTCTACTCTGTACTAGGGCTACATCATAGGGATGTAGGTCAAACCTTCGAGAACATACTTATATTCTTTACATGAACGATCGAAATACATCTAGGGTCAACCATAATCGCTCACGAACTCCCTTTCTTTCATATAGCAGAATCATGTCATCATCCAGAAATAGTCAGCCAAGCAACGAAACCCCTATCCTCCATATCGACGCCGCTACATTCCAAGCCGCGATAACAGCTGCCGTGACAGTTGTCCTTACGACCCTCAACTCTGGCAACGCAAACAAGACTGGCAAAGAGGTTGACAATTCCGATCGTTGTAACGATCCGAGAAACCAACAAATAGTAACAGTTATAAACACCCAAAGCCACAACTTAAAGTTTAAGAAACAAAAGCATCGAGCACAAAAGGAACGCAAGCGATATAAGGGAACACTCCCGAAGTGTAACAAGTGTATCTATCATCACAATGGAGCCTGTCGGGTATTGCAATGTATCAATTGCAATAGACTGGGGCACATTGCCCACTTCTGTGGAACCACCTTCACCATCGGAGCTAGCCAGGGTTCCTATAATTGTGGTGAGACTGAACACTATAAAAGGAATTGTCCAAAAAGGAAGAAAACGAAAGCGCCCACGTCCACATAACTCCGACTCGACACCTCACTTCCACCACCGATGTTGGTGCTAGCCAGATTTGTCACCAATGCGGTGAGATTGGGCACCTCAAAAAGGACTGTCCAATAACAAAGAACTCCGACGCAGACGGGAAGATACTAAGGATCACTGTCGTAGGAGAAACTACTCCTGACCCACGTTAAAGTATCTAAGGCGTTCATTGTAATAGACTCATAAACTGTCTAAAACTAGTGCAACTCGAGTCTTATCTTTTGCGAGATCCCGTCAGTAAAGGGATGTTGGTGCTGCGTATACTTGCCTTTTGTAGTATACCTTGTTCGCAGCAATAGTCTTGTAGCTAATCTAAAGTACTGTAACTCTGTTAAAAGTTGCACTGTTGGGTTTTGTCTGCAACGCCTTTATGATCAAGTCTAATATCTTTATTCCCAAGTGAGTGTGATATTATCATACAACTTGAGTCAATTAGATCCTCACAATACCAGTTGCGTGCATAAATCTTTTTCTCCGGAATCATCTTTCTAGCGAAACCGTCATTTCAGAACTCTAAAGTACTCATTTGTAGGGTACCTCATGTTTCTTATCCTTTCCGAAGAAACCTCAGCAAACCTCCCCAGAGTACCACTCGTACAGTACATCAAGTTCAATCCAAAGACCCGTACGGTTGATCTATCACTGAAGAATGTATACACAAGGGTGGTATCTAATCAAGGTTTTACAGGTTTAGAATTGATGATTCCACTTTAGCTTCTTTTCCTCGTTGGGATGTGAGCTTAAGGAAGAATCATTTATTCGACAACCTTTTCAATCTTAATTATATACGACTCGTTTACACGAGATTGTGATTGATGAACCATGTATGAATTCTAATATGAACTTCAGGACAGAGACTGCCCAGGACTACGAGTAATTGCATCGTCATGAGAACAAACTTAGAACCCAATACTACTCCTGTAACCAGATTGCCCTACAGTCTAACACCTACGGGGATGCAAGAACCATCCGGACAGCTTAACGACTACTCAACAATGGAATTCGAAGACCGAGCTCCTCACCCTGGAGAACTCCAGTGTTATTCTTCAAGAAGGTACACAGATTGTATCGGAAGTTCATCGACTATCGGAGACCTTGAAAAGATTTCGATTAGAAATCATTATCTCTGCCTCGCGTAGATGAGTTGGTTGACCAACCACAAGGAACGATGTACGCTTCAGAAATGGACTTGAGATCCGAATATCACCAGTTGCGAGTATTAGAGAAGGATATCCCGAGGACAATCTTCCAAACTCGATGCGGACGCTACTAGTCCGTAGTGATACCCCTCGAATAGGACCAATACGCCCGTAGTATTCATGAACTTAATGAATAGGGTACACCATTCTTACTTGGATTAGTTCGTCATTGTCCTTTTAAATGACTTACTTATCTACTCTCGTAGTAAGAAGGAAATCATAAAGAGCATCTACAATAAACCATGGAAACAATACGATCATAGAAGCCTTACACGAAGTTCACTAAACACGAGTTTTGGAATTGAACAGTCAAATTCCTAAGACACACT
This sequence comes from Lactuca sativa, assembly GCF_002870075.4. Taxonomy (NCBI): domain Eukaryota; kingdom Viridiplantae; phylum Streptophyta; class Magnoliopsida; order Asterales; family Asteraceae; genus Lactuca; species Lactuca sativa. The sequence goes on along the minus strand of NC_056623.2, from coordinate 119,817,662 downwards.
ATTAGTGATGTGGGAATTTTTGAGGACCCTTTCAATTAATCAAAACCGTTGAGAATTTTTCGGCACCGAAGAGACCGACGGGATTTCGCCGAATTCTAGGTCTCGTTGACCTACTGTCGTAGTTCATTTAGAACTCCTCGCAAATTACGGAACCTCTTACGAATTTGACCCAGAAGGGAGCGGTCCTTGACTGGGAAGAGAAGAAAGAGGGAGAAACCTTTGGAACTCCAGGTGAGAGACCAAATTCTGTTGGAAGTCTCACTCTGGGAAGGCTTAATACGCTTCGGAAAGCATGGAAAGCTAAAATCCAAGATAGTTAGGACCTCCGAGATTCTTGTCGGAATCAGCCCTGTAACTCACAAATCCAACCTACCCCGTGAACTCAGTAACATACATTCTACCCTACATCTCTCGAACTTGAAAAAGTATATGTCTGATGAGACTCTTGTAATCCCACACGACGAGATCGGGTCCAACGAGAGCCTCACCTTCGTGGAAGAACCGTAGTGACCATGGACCGAGAGGTCAGACGAACGAATCAGAGCCGCTTCCCATTAGTGAAGGTTCGCTGGAATGCCAATCGAGGACCTGAATTCACTTAGGAGCACGAGAATCAATCGATTAGGAAATATCCCCACCTCCTTGATCGATTATTCTTACCTACTCCTTTACCTAAATTCTAATTTTGGGACGAAATTCCCTCTAACAGGGGGATGATGTGACAACCCAAAATTTTCTATCTTGTACAAACTGATTCCTACTATCATTTAGCATAATTTAGAGTCTGTAACATCGCCTCTTCTAGCCAACTGTAACATCCCCCTCTGGCACGTATCACAATATTGTCCGCTTTAGGCCACTCGGCACGAGGACTTCCCAGGGGGTCACCCATCCTGGTACTACTCCCGCCCGAGCACGCTTAACTGCAGAGTTCTTATGGGATCTGCTGCCCTCACGGCTTTAAAACGCGTTGTGATAGGGAAGGTATCCACACCCCTTATAAGGAATGCTTCGTTCTCCTTCCAAGTGGATTAGATCTGATCCCACATCAGCTGGGAAGGAGAACGAAGCATTCCTTATAAGGGGTGTGGATACCTTCCCTATCACAACGCGTTTTAAAGCCGTGAGGGCAGCAGATCCCATAAGAACTCTGTAGTTAAGCATGCTCGGGTGGGAGTAGTACCAGGATGGGTGACCCCCTGGGAAGTCCTCGTGCCGAGTGGCCCAAAGCGGACAATATTGTGATACGTGCCAGAGGGGGGTGTTACACCAACCTTCTCTCCAAGCTTAGGACACACCAAAATGGAATACCACACGAATTAGGGTTTTTAAGGATTTCTCAAGGACTGCAAAAGAGACCAAAGGAGGCTGAGGCCCTTTAAATAGGGTGCAAACTCCTGGATTTATGGTTTTTCTGTCAGCTCCTACTCGCCGAGTTCCAACATGGACTCGTCGAGTAGGTCACTTAACATGTGATTCCACCTCGCTGCTACTCGACGAGTAGGTCAACCGACTCGTCGAGTAGAGCTTCATCCAATAACTCATATTTAAATGATACTTGAGAATCGGGGCGTTACAATATGGGGGTATAAAGAAATTTTTATATGGGGGTATAAACATTATCAATAAATATTCTATGTAGTTATCATATCTGGGGCATTAAAAAACATGATATAATCTCTTTAGCTGGGGTACAATAACATAGAACTTGTTTATAAATATTTTTTTATATACATAAAATAATTTTTTTGGGGGTGTTGTAGTACCCCCAACGCCCCATCTGGCTCCACCGCTGCACTTGAGTGAAGATAAATTAGGAGCTATTAAATATCTGATGTAAGGGTCAAGTATACCTAGATAAAGTAGGCGCGGTTAAATGTCTCATGTTATGGTTAAGTATGTCTATAGTTATTTTCTGTTGTAAGTTTTTATAATGTTTTTAGGAGCCTAACAGTAATTTAACTTCTTTAAACCTTATCATTCATTTCGGTGTTTTTCGGTGTGTAATCAGACAAGTAGCAAGGGTGAAAGAAGAATAATCTAGTTTTAACCCCAAAAAAGTCTCTGTTTTCCTCAGTTTCGCACGCACACACAATCTAATTACTGTAAGCTTAGCTAATATATATTAACAGTGAGAGTCTTGAATGACAATTTGGTAAATGAAATGTCTGAAAAGCGACTAAAAGCCCGCTTGGCTTACTAGTATTATTGTTTCGGTGTATATAGAACATACAAATCTGAAAATCGAAGGTGCAAATCTAGTCATAAAACATGTTTGCGTTTCGAGATATAACAGGAAGAATAAATACAGTGTCCATGAAGTACCTGACATTATTAACAAAATAAAAATCTACTATACAATATGAAAAGAATCTAACATGTGAACCACTCTATTGGTACCTAAAGTCAATTTTTTGGGTTCCTTAAAAATTTCAAATAACAGCTGGCATACATAATCTAAAATGAATCTGGTGATTATTTCGAAGCAACTGTTCGCAGACTCAAAAAAAAAAGGAAAAAAAAAACCCTTTTGAGTACAGTATTTATTATCGAATAATTTCTTTATTGGGTTAATTAGTTTTGAATTATAATATTTGTTAAATAAATAAATAAGCTAGAGAAAATAAATTTATGTATTTTAAAATTAAATATAGCTGCTCATTCTGGAAATATACAATCATATTAGTTTGGAACAATATTCGAATATATATACATTACTGAAAAACCCATTCACATCCTTTGTGCCATGTAAGAAGAATGAACAATATGCCCATGTTAACTGTGGAAAAATATTTAGACGACAATCCAAATGAAGGTGAGTGTGAACAAAAACAAACTTAAATTTATATTGTATAGAGGCATATAATAATAATTGAAGTCACTTTCTACAAATATTTTAAAATTACAATAGCCAACTTGTACATTAGTTTAATGAGAAAAGGTAACTACCTCTTATCCGTGTTCATATATTGGCAACTTCTTCTTTTTTGTATATAATAAAGCAACTAACTTGTTTTAACTGTTTAAATTACACCAGTATTACTGGCTAAAACAGGTAACTCAAAGGGAAAATGACTTAGGAGGGTAACTACCTCTTATCCGTGTTCATATATTGGCAACTTCTTATTTTTTGTACATAAAAAAGCAACTAACTTGTTTTAACTGTGTAACATCCCAAAAATCATGATAAAAAATTTTGTTTTTAATTTAATACTAAAACAATAATTGTCAAACCATTAATTTAATACTCCGGCATTGGGTCTCGCCCGGCATCGAGCCCCGCTCGGTATACAGATCTGTCTCTCTTAGGCCCCGCTTGTCTCCGGGCCCCGCCCGCTAAACACATACAATCATATAACATGCTAACACATAAATAAACATACTCAGCTAGTGATGATATACGGGACCTCGCTCATACTCACCTCTCTACCCAATACATACAAGTATCACATGGACAACAAGTATAATCTAACATGCAAACATTCCTCGGGCACCTGCCCGACATCAGACCTTGGTCCTGAATAACATACTAGCATACAATGCCTAGGGCTAACCCCCGGGTCTTCCTACTCATAAACTACAAATGCGATAAGCCCTTCTAAGTTATTGACTTCTCTATAATGTAACTAGTTTATAACTAATTGGAACCATGGTTTCAAAACTAGTTAACTTTTTTATAGTAAAATTTTATAATTACTAATCAATTATTTTAAAGAAATAAGTTAAAAAAATTATTAATTAAGAGATATACCAAAATTTTGAAGTTAGTTATAACTTCAAATTTAACATATAATTATAAAAAGTAAATGTTTCTATAAAAATTTAAAATCTACTATTATTTAAAACCTTAAAGTTATTAATTGTGATTGTGATTTACCTAATATATTTATCTGACGCGTGGCATAATAATAATGAGGTGTTGTATTATAGTGACACATGACAAAAGGATATTAAAACTATTTTTTTATTAGTATAGGGATTCAATATATTTATTTTGTTTGGATTAATGAGCCAATCTAATGATAATTTAACATAAAAAAAAATAATAAAAGCGAGTTGGGTGGTTCTACTCTCAATGCATAGATTTTTATTTATGAATATTTTTTTAGTCAATCTACATCTCTAATAAAAGAGTCTCTTATTTGACACGTGACACTTCCAACTCTCATATTTCTTTAAAGTTAATTGACTATTTTACCCTTATTTTACATATTAATTCCAGCAATCTTATCTTTAAATTTGTAAAGTTTGAATGAATCCCTACAAATAAACAATCAACATTATGAATTTAATTTGAATTACATAATAATAGTGCAATCCCTTATGTTCTGCAATTATTTCTGAAATTTTAAAAAAAAAGCAGAAACTATCAAACTCAAATTTATGCCCTTTAATATCTCATTAAATGAGCAGAAATCGTATTCATTTATTTGAAATTGAAATTGAACTGAAATTGAACTGAAATTGAAATTGAAATCAGCAATACAAGACAATAAATCAGTCTTTCATACGTCCTTTTTTTTTATACCTCATCATTACATCCATTTGAAGAAAAAAAATCTTGCGACATTTGCAAAGATGAAAATTGAATTACCTTTATACCTTTCCTTCATAGCAGAAGATCTTGCAGTCAAGAAATCTGGTATTTCTTATTTATGGAAACCATGAAATCTGCATCATTATGAATTGATTAAACGTTTTTGTATGGCAACATATCCTAAATTGGCCAATATAAAGGCATCCTTTAAATCGAATCCCGTTAGATGAGGACCTAATTTATATTTATTCTTTTGGCAATTATTTGAGATTCCTTTGAGTCAATGTAATCAACGAGAAATCAGCAAGAAATCTTCTCTAAAATTGAAATCGATTACTTCATATATCCTCTAGATAGTCCATGTGTATTTCATATCGATCTCAACGACGTAAGCTTGACACTTCGTGTTTGTTTTCTTCATAACATTATTGATTTCAAGAATTGAGGTTAGTTAGTATATTGCAACTTCCATATTCCTCTAATTTATAGCACATATGGTATAAAGTCGATGTGTGTAATATGTATCCAAGAAAACCATCAATAAAGTATCCAAGAAAACAAGGAAGTATCATATGTTTTATACATACCAAAATGTTTTGAATTGAAAAGTATAATATGTCATTTTTATGATTAAACTTTAAAGATTTAAACCTCTATTTTTTCTTAATTGCAATATGAATTGAATTTGAAATGTATTAGGGACATACTTGAATTTGCTTGTAGTTCATTTGATAGTTCATTGAGAAAGCTTTACCAATTCCACTATGTTTTTTTTGTTTTGCTGTTACTGTTAACCTAATTTTAGCATTGTACTTTCAAAGTACATTGCTATAATTATGAAGTTTGTATAAAGATTACTCCAATAGCCCGAACATTCAGTATTCATAGTTATCATTTAGTTTCCTGTTTATTTGTATTCCATTTGATTATAAAAAGTTTTAATGAATCTCAGAAGACCCTAGGATGAACCATAGTCACAAAAATCGTTGGGGTAAGGGCGATCTGCGATCCAAGTCATCCTACCAAAATGTGGTACGAACGTGTGCCAGGTATGTTTTGGGTCGCGACTCAAGAGCCTAAAATTGACATCCCAAATCTTCAATTCGACCGTACCAGATGCGATTTGTCTGATTTCAATACACGTTTGCAATCAATTGGAAACATGGGTCGGAATTTCAAGAGTCGATTGACTCAACTGCGTTTTTCTGGAACAGAAGAATTTATAAATGACTCTTCAAATTTGATTTCATATTGTGTAATTAGGTCTATATTAGGCTTCCATTCCATCGTATTTTTCATTCAATTGTATTCAAAAACATCAAATTTTAAATTTCATAGATCGGTTCTTGATCTTGAATCCCAAACCCAACACCGATTACCGATTACAGTTTCAGACTTATAGTATCATGGTTTTCGGAAAGAAAAGAGGAACTAATACATGTGAGGAATATGACAAGGTACAACAATCACAGTTACAACAAAACTAGGAGGAAGACGATCATTATGTTCATCTTGGCAATGAAAAAGACAAAGAGAATCAACAATCAGAAGATGTGAGTCAAGATACACAGCCAAAAACACAAAATGTAGATGCTAAGCCTTTATATGATGAAGTTACTTTTATTAGTGTTGGTAGTAGTAAAACTCCTGGTGGTTCTAAAAAATGGGTCTGTAAACATTGTCATGGAACATTTACTAGCTCGTATACCTGTATTTACACTCATTTTTTTGGTGCTTAACTCGGAAAAAAAGTTGAAATTAAACGGTGTCCCGTTGTACTAAAAGACCGAGAAACTTATGAAAGGTCGCAAAAGAAAGTGAAGGAGACTGAAAATTTTGGAGTCCCTAAATCCCTAAGAAGTTATGTTTTAACAAAAAAAAAACCAAGTTTGAGCACTAAGAAACCGATAGAGCAATCCTTTGAAATAATGGAGAGAAGTGCAGCTGATTTGAAAATTGTGAGGGCCTTATGTTCTAACTGGATTCCATTTAATGTTTTGCGGAATCCTCAATTTCGTGACATGGTTAACGCATTAAGAAAGGAACTCGAAGGTTATAAAGCGCCATCAAGTGAGAAAGCAAGAACTGTTTTACTAGACGAATGTGTCAGAGATGTTGAGAAAGACTTGATATCGTTTAAAGAAACATGGTATTCACACGCTATTTCTATTGTATATGCTGGGTGATCAAACATAAAACATACACCATTGCTCAATGTTCTTGCTGTAAACAGTCGAGGTTATATGTTTATGTATGCCACTGACTTTTTTGGAGTGGAGAAAACAGGTAAAGCAATTGCTTAATTTCTAAGCCAAGCGATTGATTTTGTCGGCCAAAGTAATGTTCTCAATGTTGTGACAGACAATGCCTACTATTGTAAAGCTGCTGGAAAGGAAGTGGAAAAGGTGTACAAACATATATTTCTAGTCGACATGTTGTGTTCATACCTTACACCTGATTTTTAAAGATTTTGCAAGCGATTTTATTTGGTTACATGACACATGTAAAAAGGGGAAAACGATTGTCAAATATTTTCTGAATCATGGACAAGCTTTGTCCATTTTTAGGGAGACTTCAAAGTTGTAGCTTTTAAAGGTTGCAAAAACCCGATTTGCTTCTCACTATGTTTTGTTGAAGAGGTTATTCATTTATAGAGGGGCTGAAAGTGTATTATGAGCAAAAGTGTGCATAAGAGCGGGTATTAAGCTTTCACCTTCATCAAACCCTAACCCTACTGTGACAACCCAAAAATTTTTGCCTTGTAAAGTCAGTACAATCAACCTTAAGTTAGACTCGCTTCTACTATCTTTTAGCACTGTTTAGAGTCTGTTTGAGTGTTCAAAAGCTAGTACATTCAAGGAATGAGTGTTAGGAAGTACCTGCTAGAGTCACTGTACAACATTCAAGCCTTAAACACCACCAAAAGGAGTTCACGGCCATAACACATGAGTTTACAACCGTACACTCAAGGTTGGCCGTAAACTACCCCCCATAAGTCTCATTCCCTTCACTTTTCTTTCATTCTTACACTTTCACCTCAAGAACACTTGATTTGTCTCTCAAGTATCATGGAGATTTTCATTCCAGATCTTCAAAATGTAACTGATTCTTCCCACTAGTTGTTGTTATACTTCTTACTCATGAATTACCCTTTGATTTCATCCATGGAAATCATTTTTTGGCTAGATCTTCATCTTTCACCAAGAACACACACTTGTTCTTGGTGGCCGAAAACTCCTCAGAGGCGCTCAAAAGTGTGAGTATTCCATATATCATCTAGTTAGCCAAGTTAAACACTAGATCATAGTCTTGAAACAACCACCTTAGCATAAACATCAAGAGTTTACGGCCATGGAATTTCCCTTGGCCATAAACCCATGTTTTGGTCACATGTTGGCCGCAAACCCTTCTCATATCCAAGCATTAGACCTTAAACCCCTAATGGATGATAGATAGGACTTTAAAACATCATCGTGTGCATAATGTTCATGAGTTTATAGCCGTAAACACATAGGGCCATAAACCCTATGGCCGTAAACACATAGGGTCGTGAACACCTTGGCCGTAAACTCATCCCTTTGGCCGAAAACTCCCTTAGATGAATCACATGTGATTCCAACACTCGGTCCAAGTGTTTCCTAGTCCCTAAGGGTGTTTCTTTGCATGTTAGTTGCTTATAAACACTATATTCATGCCAATACATGCCATATATGTCACACCCCCAAACCAGAACGACGGAAACGTTCGGGGGCGGAGGATGTCATGTCAAGTATCATTACAAATGAATAGTAAAGAAAGTACACACCACCATAATATAAATATATTTGAAAAGTTTACATGATTGTATGTGTTACATGTTTGCAAAAGAAATCAAATACAATATGGTGATCCAAAATATTAAACTGACGCCTGAGCGTAAGTCTTCAAAAGCAGTTGCTAACCTAGTTTAGCGATTCCCTGAGAATACAAGTTATTTCAAAGAGAAAGTGTCAACTTTTAAGTTGGTGAGTTCATAAGTAGTGTTTTGAGAAAATGTATGTCATTCGAAAGCTCGTGTATGTTTTCCAGAAAATCCCTTATTTTCTTATAAAAGTATGAAATGCATATGTATGTTCGTGTTGTGAATTTTAAATAGTTGAACCAGGAAAATCCCTTATTTTCCTATTAGTTGATTGTTTTGGATACATGAAAATCTCTTATTTTCCTAAAGTAACAGGCAGTCTCTAATGACCAAGACCGTAATAGTAAGTAAATATGACATGCTGAAAAGAATGATGTTGTAAATCGTTATTGTACAAAATGAATGTATTTGGACCAGGAAAATCCCATATTTTCCTAAAAGTGAATTGCAGCCTTAAATGACCAAGACTATAACTTGTAAGCAAATATGTCATGCTTAGAAATGAAAATGTATAGTTTTATTGTTAAGTAAAACTAGTTGTGGAAGTGTTTATCTTGAGTTTTGAACATGCTGATAATACCCTACAATATAGTTATTACCCCCCAAGCATGATTGAGTTATGTATTACTACGTGCATGAGTCATTATTTCCGCGTGTTGTGAGTTCCTCATAACCATACTACACACAGTACCTAATGTTGACATTTGTCAACCCGGGGACTGTAGCTAACAGCCAGGGTACGGAGTCATCAACCCCGTGTAGATTTATATACACTTGTCACGTTCTCCCTCCAAGAGACTCTGGTAATAAGTGGGGACTTTTTTCTGGTACAAACAAAGCCATATGACATCATATGATAGCTAACAACAAGTTCACAAGTAATATGATGAAAAATCGTTTGTATGAAATGATTTTGCTTTTCGACCATGTTACAAAGGCGTGATGATGAGTTGAGTTTTTTTGTAAAAGCATCATGTTATAGTTGAAAATGGTTACCCTTGATATGATGTAGTATGCAGACGTATAAATAAAACATATATCTATTTATAAAACATATTGTATCCCAAGAGGGTAAAGTTGTGTTGTGAGGTGTTTTGCATGATAACAACTTCATATGATAGTTAAAACAACAGTACGAAAAGTATAGCAAAAGATTGGTGTTTCACACGATTTTACCTGTGTGTTCACTTGTATTCCCCCCCCCCCCCCTTCAAAGTGTTTCAAAATCATTTAAAAATCATTTAAAGTGTGGTTGTAGGGGTATGAACTCACTTGATTGAAGTGGTTGTTTTGAAGTAGTCGAGAGAAGAATCGAGCAGTACTTCGACAGGAAAAACTGAAAACGCGGGAAAATCTCAGGATTCTCGTGACTCTCGGGAGTGTAGATCTTCCTTCGGAACTTGAGTGTGAAAACCGAGGCTTCGGGATGGCTTCGAGTCGAAAAACGCAGAGCTTCGGCGCGAGAAAGAAGAGAACTGAGCAATGAAACACGGAACCCTTGAGTTCTAGGGTCATATTTTGGGTGTCACGTCGTGGCCAACTGTGCCACGTCATGGTGAGCAATCCTATCCTCTTCCATTAACAAGCGCCATATGTCATGTTGCCACGTCGCGACCAATTGTGCCATGTCGTGGCCAACCTGACAGCCTCGGATTTCGGGTCTTGAACTTGTAAAATGCATAACTTTCGTGTACGAGCTTTGATTTTGACGTTCTTTATATGCACGCGTAGGTGTCAAAAGGCTCTACAACTCTCGTTTAGACTCCGTCGGCTAATTTTGACTTTATTTTTATTATATTATTTTTAACAGGCCGAACCTTGAAAATTCCGTTTAAATTTCGTAACTCCTTCATCTGATGTCCATTTCCATTAGACTTTTTACTGTTGTACTCCTATTGTTGGGGTCTTCAACTTTTGTTTAGGTTGTGTCGGCTAAAGACCGATCGATCTCTATTTCGAGTTTTTAGCTGTCTACTTCTAGGTCAGAAACTTCAAAAAATCATAACTTCCTCATACAAAGTCGGATTGGGGCGTTCTTTTTGTGTATGTTCACGGTTTAATGATATCTATGACTTTCAGTTAGATACCTAAGGTGAAAAAGCATTTTATCAGGATTTCGTATTTTATGTTTAACAGTGTTTTACCGGTATTGTCGCAGATCTTCGATTTGTCATAACTTCTTGGTTATAACTCGGATTTTAGTGTTCTTTATATTTGTGGAAACCTCGTTACGATATATACTGCTTGGTATATCCCAATTATTGTTTTATAAAAGTTAAATTTTTTACCCTAATTTCGCTGGTGTTACAATATATGTCATTTAGGACTCGTTTGTGCCTCGTGACTTCACTCATAGAACTTCTCATCCTTATGCGCATATTCCTTTGAATCACCCACATAAGGTGAGTTCATACCCCTATAATGAATCTTTTAACTGTTTTAAATGTTTTTAAGGGGGGGAATACAAGTTGAACACAATGATAATTGTGTAAATGTTTGTTATAATCATCCTTCAAAAGATTGTTGTTGTCTTTTATAAGTGATCAAAAATTTCAAAAACTCTTTTAAAGTTAGGTTACTTTATAGTTTAACAAAACTCCGTTTTTTAAATACAATCATAACTTAGTAGAAAAATGAGTCTTTTCAGTAACAGTTCAAGTAAAACACTAGTAAACTATAAGGGGTATATTTTAGGGGTTCAGTTCATACTAGATACCATACTATAAAGAGAAACAGGGAGGTAGATACAATACATCAGAGAGACATGCTATACACTATAACAAAGAGAACAAACTAAGATACTATAACATAACAAACATACTAAATGCTATAGCAGTAGAACGTTACAGGATCTAACTATACTAATAATCACTAACTCATTGTTATAAACAAAAGGTGATAGTAAATTGGGTATACATGATCATATAACTTTAATGTGAATTTACACGGCCTAGCAATTTGTTTACGGAAGTCGCGTTTGTTCCCCAGAATCTCTTGCAGGGAGAGCGTATAGTATGGGTACTATCCATCACATTATGACCTTAATAAAACAAACTTGTTTTAAGGTAATCAGTACGTCAGGATATCAATTCAAAAGACAACCGAGTACTTACATTTTCCCAGTACTTTCATATTGTGACAGTTCCACTTGAAAGTTAATGCAAACTATTTTCGAGTTAATATAGTTATAAACTAGGGAAAACTTACATCTTTTCAAACCACAAACAGAACAGTCGAGTCTAGTACATTCAGTAGAAAGGGGCCTATAATTCTAACTTTATGATTCCTTAGTGTATGCATTCAGGGATATATATTAATCGGATCCGACAGGTAGTAGGATGTGTGCTTTCCGCTTCATTTCCTCTTCCTTGTTTGGTTGTGGGCTTAGAGCAGATCCACCCAGCCTACTATTTATCCGGTCTTAGTTTTATATATGTCTCGTATACACTAAGTAATCATAAGGGGTACCAGGTATGGGCCAGGTCATAGGACACTAATTCAACGCACCGTTTTCTAGTACAAAACATACTTTTTAAATAAGAACTTTTGGTATACAAAACTAGAAACTTACCAGTAAAGGGTTTAATCCATTTTATTAAACCAGTATAAACATAAAGGACCTTAAGTGGTTAATTCTATAATACCTTAGTTTATACATCAGGGTTATATATAATTAATAACTGATAGGTAGTTGGATGTGTGCTTTCCGCCTCATTTCATGTTCCTTGTTTGGTTGTGGGCTTAGGGCAGATTCACACAATTAACTATCTGTTCGATATTAGATTATATATGGCTAGTATAAACTAAGTGATTATAGAAGGAACCACTGTGGTTACTTTTTATTAAAAGAAATAAGGGTTTTCTTAAAGAAACTTTTTATCAAATATAAAGGAACTATTACAGTTAACTCAGTGAGTACCAAGTGAATATGCCAGGTTTATATAAAACGATGATCTAACAAACAATGGGATGTGTGCCTTCCGCCTTATCTCATGTTCCTTGTTTGGTTGTGGGCTTAGGGAAGATACACACAACTGATTGTTTGTTTACACTGGGTTTTATATAACTTGTATCCATTTAGTACTCATAGAAAGGATTGTAGAGTCATTTTTACTTAGCTTTCATCAAAGCAGGAAATATAGGATTTTCTGGAGGAATAGGCGAACTTTTCTAAACAGAACTTACAGCTTACTACAACTTACATTACATCACTAAAATCTTATGAAATCACCAGCTTAAATTCTAATCTACTCTTTCAAAGTAACTTGTATTCTCAGGAGACCAATATAGAGGTACGCGCACTGGGATTCAGAAGATGGTGCAGTATAGCTGGATGTCTTATTTTGTTATTTACTTTGTAGTCTATGTTATGTGAATCACATACCTAGTAAACACTTTATTTCTAATGCAATGCTTGTTTATTACTTTGATTACTATGATGCATGACTTGTGATACTATACATGACGTCCTCCACCCCAGAACGTTTACGTCGTTCCGGTTTTGGGGTGTGACAGATTGGTATCAGAACATTGTTTATAGTTAACTAAGTATATCAACCGATAAAAGATATACAACTATAAATACAATGGGGCCTAAGTGCTATGGATAATAATATATTTTAAATATATAACGATACCTTATTAAAAGTATACATACGCGCTTATACATATATACATACTAGAACAAGTATCATAACAATAACAGAACAACAGTATTTAAAGGTTGAATACTACGGTCAAACCTGGACAGTTATGTAATCATAACTAGGATCAATATAGCCTGATCAACTATATTCATTCGAGATATGATAGACATGTGTTTGGGAGTGATGTAGTGTTGCAACAGTCTTAAAACTTACCTAACTCTATTCAAGGAAATTCTAGATCAGAACATAAAGATAAGATACTATGAGAGTATTTTATGATACTATAACATGATAACAAGTTTAAAACATACCAAGTACATTACATTAAAATATTATAGGAGTATTTTAGGCACCATATAAATAACTTATGTGATAACTTAAAAGACCCTTACAGATAGGTCTATAATCTTGAAATGTATACTCCCAATGTTATATATAATTGAGATTTTATAGACTTAGAATTTGTGATCTACGCTTCACTACCTGTTCCTTGTTTGGTTGTGGTTTTGGAGTAGGATCACATATTCGAAGGTCTATTTAATCTTAAATTACATACAACTTGTATACATTGTGCAATTATAGGAGGACTCTGTAAGGATCGCCCCATAATGTTCCACTGAAACCTCATAGATTCTGTAGACACTTCCGTTCTCGCACGACAAACCCAGATAGATCTAATCACTTCCTCATAGCAGTCAACAGAAGAGTCAAGGAGGAACAAGAGCAAGTTCATGAGAAGTTTTCAAAGAAGGATCAACCGAAGTAAGCAAAACGTCTTATGCGTCACACTAACAAATAATAATCTTGTGTAAGTTAATGAGTTAGTGGAAACACTACTCACATTATGTGTTAGGATTATTTTCTTACATGCAGTTGGTAAAAGTTATTCAGGTAACAGATATTCATTCGAGGATAGCCATTCCAAATTCATAAAGTTTATTAGGTATAGACTCTTTTATCAATTGTTTCCAGAACCTTGTGGATGTCAGAACCCGATACACTCAGAACTAGGATAACCTTGTCTTTCAGCTTTCGGCTTATAAACCACTGCTTTAGACTTATTCTATCTCATATTTGTATTCTTTTAGCAAAGATGCCTCCTCGCAGACCAAACAGACACACTACTCCGGTAACTCCAACTCCTCCGCCACAATTCGATCCTGCTGCTCTCCAGGCACCGATATCCTCCGCAGTGGCAACTGCTCTGGGTCACTTCAGCGAAAGTGGTACCTTCAGATATGGTAGCGGTACCCACTTAACCAACCACGGAGTTACTCACGGACACCCAAGGGAGTGTTCGTATAAGGACTTCATGAACTGCAAACCCAATTCCTTTGATTAAAATGGTGGAGTCATAGCTCCTATGTGATGGTTCGAGAAAACAGATTCGGTCTTCGAAATCTATTCGTGCCCTGAAGGGAGCAGAGTGAAGTTTTCTGCGTGCACCTTCTCCGACAGAGCCCTGACATGGTGGAACAGCCATGTTATGTCACTGACACTATCAGTGGCTAACTCAATAGGTTGGGAAACCTAAAAGAGTTGATACTGGAAGAATACTGCCTGAGGAGCGAAGTACAAAAGTTGGAACAAGAACTGTGGAAGCTCATGATGGTTGGCTCGGACATAGTGGCCTACACTGACCGGTTCAGTGACCTAGCAGCACTATGCCCTGGGATGGTTACCACGGAGAGCAAAAATGTAACAATTGGTAAAATAGGAATGATCGTACGATGCTATGTTTTGATTATTAAGCAATATGAGTATCTTATCAACAATGGTTGAAGGAATTTAACCTCTTGTATTCAAATAAGTTATTGTGAAATATCAAACAAGTAACTGTTGATAAATTTCGTTATGATGTATGACTACGAACCATCATCAGTTTGTAAAATTAGCATATAACATCATTTGAACGCAACAAACTTAAATTTTGTATCAACATGTATCTAGTTGATAATTAATTTAGGTTCTATGTAAAACGTGTGCTTAATAGATGTGCAGGATCTAAATTTGACAAATATACGAACTAAAGTAACAAAACGTGTTTAACGATATGGTTAACCGGTTAAATGTCACGAAATTATACATTGGTCAATAAATTTTATATTTAAATAAATAAAAATATAAAGTGAATTATTATAAGGTATAATTAGAATGTATTTAAGTCTTTTTGAATAAAAAGAATAAAACATAACCATTAAAGTTCAAATACACAAAAACTACATTGTTATTTTATACTAAGTATACATGTATATATTTGTACATATGTATTATTATCTAGTGAATGACTAGTTATGGGTCATGATTTAAGTGATTTCAGGTAAGGAATATGATGTCTAAATAAATTAAGATAAGAGAATTGGTGGAGATATTTGCCAACTTAACTAATAAGTGCTTAATCACTTAAGACATTTTACAAAGAATGCTTATTAATCCCTCTTCTAATTTTCGAGATTATGACCTTCCCTCTCCTTAACTAGAACTCCTAAATAACTAAATAACTAGTAGTTAGTTAGTTACCTAACTCTGTCTCTAAGCACCCACCCAAGCAAGTAGCTAGACAAGATCCCATCACTTAAACTCACATCCCATCACAAGCTAGTTTAGGTTTTGTACCCTTATCCTCTTCCACCCTTTCCTCCTTCATAATCACGAAATTTACTCTTCATTTTACCCTCAATTCACCAGCCAATACTCTAGGGAGTTACTCTCAACTTTCATCTCATTTTCAGCCACAAGAACTTCCTTCCAAAGCCATCAAAACCATGAACTAAAGGGCTGCTGTCTCTTTTGTGTTTCAGCCACCATATCACCCATCTACACCTTCCTTTTGCTTGATATTTTTACCACCAAATACCCCTCGAAGTTAGTTGTTATGCTAATCAAAATTGTAGATTCAAAATAGTGAGTAAACTTCCCTTTTCTTACTCTTTTGCTGTGAAATTTTCGTGACAGCAACATAGCCAAAACAGTGGCTGTTTTGGAGCATCAAACCAACACCCAAGAGTTCTTCATCTTCAACCATCCATTCTTCAAGTATTCACATAAGTTGAGTTCACACCCCTACATTTTCATGTTTTCTTCAAGTTTTAAGGGGGGGAGGGGGGGAGTACAAGTTAGAACACTAAACATAACTTAAATTTAAATGACAGCTTTCTACAGAAAAGTTGAGTCCTGTTCACGGACTGTTTTGACCATATTAAACTTAATATCTTTCAAAACTGTACAATATGCAAATAGTTCAAGTTTATACCTTTCTAAGGACTACTCGCACGCATTCATACGGTTTTTCTACAATTTATGGAGATTTTTATAAAACTGCCTGTCATTTCATAAGTGATTTCGGACCAGTCTGTGAAGATGTTCATTTTCATACTAGTTTGAGACCACTAAAAATCATAATAAAAATTAGGAACAAAGTATACTAATTTTATAAACTCTCAGAGTGACGGATTCAGTTTTTGACTTACGATGATTTTTCTATGAGTTTTCTAAAAACAGGGACAGTAAAGTGTAAAACTGTCAAAAGTGGTTTATAGATTTATTGACACCTTCTAACATTTTTGAGCAATGTTTATACATTAAGAAAGTTAAAACACAATCATTTAAATATGTTTAATTACAATTTTTACAAAAGTGATACGTAAAAAAAGGTCATTAGTATCAAACTTAAGGATTATTTCATGCAATGTTTCTAATAAAAACGTAAGAATATGAACAGCAATTACGAAACATACCAAATCATCTTTTAAATTTATACATATATATATAAACATTTTCATATATATGTTTTGTTTACAAACTTGTCTTCTACATCAAAAATATACATATATAGCTTACGAAACTCTACTCCATTTGTATCCTGTTGAGCAAAGGGTAAAATATTGTCAAATGCATATCTAAAGATTTCACGTCGTTTTTCATTGCTATCTCAGTCTTAGGGGATGATCATTTATACAAACATTTTAAACACAAAAACACGTAAACTCGTTGAACAAATTTAGTGATTTTTGTCTTCACGGTACCTTATAAAGTACACACGAAAGTCCTGTTAAATATAACCAGAGTCTCTTGTAGGGAGAGCGTGATAGTTGTGTATAGATCTATCCTGGGACCGACAATCCCGCACCTTAGGTGCTTGCAACAGCTAGACCGGCAGGTCTAGGGGTGACAAATGTCATAACGAAATCGACACCTGAAGAACGTTGCGAACAAGGCAGTCTGGGTCAATCAAGCATGGTTATAAGATAAAATTAAAACTCACGTAAAACAACAATGACACTTTTAGTTTACGCAAAGACAGTCTTCTAACAGTTTTATATACAAACAAAACTGCATAACATCATTTTAAGTAGGAAATTTACTTATACGCTTCGGTCTTGGTTCATTTAAGGCCACATCTCATTTTAGGGAAAATATATGATTTTCCGGAAAACAAACATTACTACATTTCATAGAAAAGGTCTACAAATATACATACAAATGCTTATGAACTCACCAACTTAAATGTTGATACTCTCTTTTCAAATAACTTGTATTCTCAGGAAATCAGTAAATCAGGTAACAACTGGCTTTGAGGATGGGACGCTTAGGCGTCTAAACAAATCTTTTGACAACATATTGTAATTGATATTTTGAAACATGTAATACGTACAAATGATGTAACCTTTTTAATTATATATATGTTGGTGGTGTTTGCTTTGAACATTTATACTCAACTGTTATGATACACTACATGATAGTCACCCGCCCCTGGACGTTTCCGCCATCCTGGTTTGGGGGTGTGACAGATTGGTATCAGAGCATTGTTTATAGTGAGCTAAGTATATCAAACCACATAAGATATACAAACTATAAATACATAGGGACTAAAACTCTCTGACTTAACAATTTCAAAACAGGAACATTAGGGGTCCTTTGTTGTTAAGTCTATGTTTGCTAAGTGTATACGTTAAGGTGGTATATACTAAAGGTTTTATAGACTTAGAATTTGTGATTTTCACTTTACTTCCTTTTCCTTGTTTGGATGTGGATATAAGGTAAGATCACTTATTCGACTGACTATTTAATCTTGACTGTATATGACCTGTATACACAAGGCAACCATAGAAGGACGAGGAATGGACCGAGATTTCACGAAAAATGTAAGTGCATACAAACATACTAGTAAGGAGTCATATTGGCAACAAAACAAAAAGTATTAAGATAAGTTAAACACTGCGAGTAAGCCTCGGGGTATGTAATCATGTCTGGGATGAATATAGCCTGATCAACTATATTTATCCAAGAGGTGACCAACGTATGTCGAGGAATGGTCGTAGTGGATGACGAGTCTAAAACTTACCAACAAACCATACAAAGAAAACTTTAACATACAAATTTAAAATACTATAGGAGTACTTTGCGTTACAATAGAGCCACACACTTAGATTCTTCATATGGTTCTTACCCCTATTCTCGCATGGGCATATCAGGTAGACTTCATCTCCACATAGACCCCTACTATCCTGCCACCGAAGCCAACAGATGGATCGAGAAGGATCCAGAAGAAGATTTCGAAGACTACCAATAGATGAAATATGAGGAAGAAGATTTTCGAGAAGGGACCAGATGGAGAAAGAAGTTCAGGAGATACCATCAATAAACCTTACCCTATCAAGAGGAGTGTGAGAACATCCACCTCTCCTTTCAGGAAGCAACCCGCAATTAACTACCTAGCCACACATATAGGCTGGAGAGGACAACCGATGATCCACAACCGACATAAACTCACTGTACCGTACATCGGGCCATACAACCCATAGACCGGCAAGCAGATCAAGAGAACAATACGAATCACCTACACTCCTTAGAAAAGGAGATTGTCATTATAGGACAAAGAACCCTTACAGCTACAACCTAGACAGTCATCACAGAACAGAGAACAGAGGAGGCCAATCGCGAAGTAGAATCATGTCGACACATGAAGGTAATCGGCATACTGGCACAACACTAGTTCTATAAATAGAGCCTGCAACATTTCAAATTTCGGTAACTGCCGCCGTGACAGCAGTCATGGCACACCTCGGTGCTAACAACACAAAAAAAAAAAAGCGGGAACGGCGCCGAAAGTTCCAATCGTAATAACAACCAGGGACACACCGAGTATGTTCCTGCAACGACGCTCTAACTTACAAACTTGAGAACACCCATGACAATGAAGGAGTACTACCTAAGAAACGAAAGTTCTGGACTAGGAGAAAGATCCATCCAAATCAAGGACCTACCAAAAGAAAACAAACAGTGACATTCCATACCACCACCATCCCTACTACCTCAGTGCCGACAAGACCATATGTTGGAAACCTGCCAAAATGCACCAAGTGTAGCTTTCATCACAAAGGAAAGTGCAGGGAAATGCACTGCAAGAACTGTAACAAAAAGGGGCATACGACAAATTTTTGTAGGGTGCCGGTTCAACAGACCGCCCAGAACACAAAAGCTAGGATGATTCAGCTTTGCTACAGAGAAGTAGGGCATTTCATAAAGGAGTGCCCGAACACTAAAAACAAAGATGTCAGGAGCGTCGGAAGTGTTTTAGCAACAGAGAGTGGGAAAGCAATAATAGACCACGCTGAGATTCCGGTACGTTCATTCCCGATAGCACATATGCATGGATACTATATAATAGCAACGCGGAGAGTAGGGCACTTCATAAAGGAGTGCCCGAACACTAAAAACAAAGATTTCAGGAGCGTCGGAAGTGTTTTAGCAACAGAGCGTGGGAAAACAATAATAGACCCTGCTGAGATTCTGGTACGTTCATTCCCGATAGCACATATGCATGGATACTATATAATAGCAACGCGGAGAGGAGTATTGTGAGTCGTAGATTTAATCAATTTCTCAACCAAAAACCTCAAAATTTTAATGAAATATTTACAGTAGAATTGGAATAATCAAAAGCACTAAAGACGTGTACATAGTGTTCACTCTAACACTAAATCAACCAATTCGTTCAAATCATCCTAACACCGGTCACAATAAAAATTTACGACGTTTTCATTTTAACAACATATTAGTTAGTTTCCTCACCATACCGATATCAAATATTACGAAAAGGCCATTCGCCTAAACCCATCGAGTAATAGAACCCTCGTTGTCTATGGCGAAAAACCGGACACAAACCCCCGACTCACCTTTTACAACAAGACTCAGAAGTACCTACACAGGAGGTACCACGCCGTCCTAGCCCGTGCTGTGGATAAGAAACAAGAAGAGAAAGACATCATGGATGTTGAAAAGGCCATCACCTTCTCGATATATTCCCAAAAGATCTCCTAGGAATACCATCTGTACGGCAACCCGAGTTCAAAAACCAACCTAAGTGCAGTAGTTGTGGAAAAGGGTTGTTGTAAATGTCATCTCACCCAAGTTAATCACCCCACTCAAGTAGAGACTATGGACCCATACTAGTGAATCTATGGTTACTAAGTGTATATATTGGAGCCCTATATAATTAAGATTCTACGGACTTAGGGTTGGTAATTCTGCTTTAAATCCTTTTCCTTGTTTGAATGTGGGCTTAGCAAAGAATCGTTGATTCGACTGTCTTTTCAATCTTAATTATATATGACTTATAAACACAAAGAGATGATAGATGAATCAGTTATGAGTCATACCATGAACTCCATGACAAGTTACCCAGGACAGCGGATGGACACGCTACAACTTGAGCGCACGTAGACAAATCAACCAAACCCACACACATTCTACCGACCAAGGCCACAAAGAAAACTAGAAAAGCTGACAGGAGCATATCACAAGAAGATTGCGAGACTGCATAGTATACCACTATCTATCATTATGGATAAGGGACAGGCGATTCACCTCATGTTTTCAATAGTAATTAAAGAAGTCCTTAATATCACCCTCAAACTGACAGACAAAGCGGAAGAACCATTCATCGAATACTTATACAACAACTATTACATTAACATCAAAGTCACGTCATTCGAAGCTCTCTACAGAAGCAAGTGCAGATCACCTATGTGTTGGGTTGAGGTAGGTGACACGCAACTAGCTAAGGGACAAGTTCCTAACAACACTCTTACCAGCCCCCAGATCATACAAGAAACTACACAGAAGATTGTTCAAACCCGTGAACGATTGAAGGCATCCCAGGATCGAAAGAAGAGCTTGTCTGATAAGACTCTTGTTATTCCACTTGACAAAATTGAAGACAACGAGAGTCTAAACTTCATCGAAGAACCGGTGGAAATCATGGACCAGGAGGTCAAAAGGACGAAACAAAGTTGCATACCCATAGTGAAGGCTCGTTGGAACGCCAAGCGAGGACCGAAATTCACTAAGGAATGCGAGGACCGAAATTCACTAAGGAATGCGAGGACCAAATAAAATAAAATAAACACCCCCAATTGTTTAGTGACATCCCGTCTACAAGTTGAATTTCGGGGCGAAATTCTTTTAACGGGGGGAGAATGTAACAATTGGTAAAAATAGGAACGATCATACGATGCTATGTTTTGATTATTAAGCAATATGAGTATCTTATCAACAATGGTTGAAGGAATTTAACCTCTTGTATTCAAATAAGTTATTGTGAAATATAAAACAAGTAACTGTTGATAAATTTCGTTATGATGTATGACTACGAACCATCACCGGTTTGTGAAATTAGCATATAACATCATTTGAACGCAACAAACTTAATTTTTGTATCAACATGTATCTAGTTGATAATTAATTTAGGTTCTATGTAAAACGTGTGCTTAATAGATTTGCAGGATCTAAATTTGACAAATATACGAACCAAAGTGACAAAACGTGTTTAACGATATGGTTAACCGGTTAAACGTCACGAAATTATACATTGGTCAATAAATTTTATATTTAAATAAATAAAAATATAAAATGAATTATTATAAGGTATAATTAGAATGTATTTAAGTGTTTTTGAATAAAAAGAATACAACATAAACATTAAAGTTCAAATACACAAAAACTACATTGCTACTTTATACTAAGTATACGTGTATATATTTGTACATATGTATTATTATCTAGTGAATGACTAGTTATGGGTCATGATTTAAGTGATTTAGTGTAAGGAGTATGATGTCTAAATCAATTAAGATAAGAGAATTGGTGGAGATATGTGCCAACTTAACTAATAAGTGCTTAATCACTTAAGACATTTTACTAAGAATGCTTATTAGTCCCTCTTCTAATTTTCGAGATTATGACCTTCCCTCTCCTTAACTAGTACTCCTAAATAACTAAATAACTAGTAGTTAGTTAGTTACCTAACTCTGTCTCTAAGCACCCACCCAAGCAAGTGGCTAGACAAGATCACATCACTTAAACTCACATCCCATCACAAGCTAGTCTAGGTTTTGTCCCCTTATCCTCTTCTACCCTTTCCTCCTTCATAATCACGAAATTTACTCTTCATTTTACCCTCAATTCACCAGCCAATACTCCAGGGAATTACTCTCAACCTTCATCTCATTTTCAGCCACAAGAACTTCCTTCCAAAGCCATCAAAACCATGAACTAAAGGACTGCTGTCTCTTTTGTGTTTCAGCCACCATATCACCCATCTACACCTTCCTTTTGCTTGATAGTTTTACCACCAAATACCCCTAGAAGTTAGTTGTTATGCTAATCAAAATTGTAGATTCAAAATAGTGAGTAAACTTCCCTTTTCTTACTCTTTTGCTGTGAAGTTTTCGTGACAGCAACATAGCCAAAACAGTGGCTGTTTTGGAGCATCAAACCAACACCCAAGAGTTCTTCATCTTCAACCTTCCATTCTTCAAGTATTCACATAAGGTGAGTTCACACCCCTACATTTTCATGTTTTCTTCAAGTTTTAAGGGGGGAGGGGGGGAGTACAAGTTAGAACACTAAACATAACTTAAATTTAAATGACAACTTTCTACAGAAAAGTTGAGTCCTGTTCAAGGAATGTTTTGACCATATTAAACTTAATATCTTTCAAAACTATACAATATGCAAGTAGTTCAAGTTTATACCTTTCTGAGGACTACTCGCATGCGTTCATACGGTTTTTCTACAATTTATGGCAATTTTTATAAAACTGCCTGTCATTTCATAAGTGATTTCGGACCAGTCTGTGAAGATGTTCATTTTCACACTAGTTTGAAACCACTAAAAATCATAATAAAAATTAGGAACAAAGTATACTAGTTTTGTAAACTCTCAGAGGTGACGGATTCAGTTTTTGACTTACGATGATTTTTCTATGAGTTTTCTAAAAACAGGGACAGTAAAGGGTAAAACTGTCAAAAGTGGTTTATAGATTTATTGACACCTTCTAACATTTTTGAGCAATGTTTATACATTAAGAAAGTTAAAACAAAATCATTTAAATATGTTTAATTACAATTTTTACAAAAGTGATACGTAAAAAAAGGTCTTTAGTATCAAACTTAAGGATTATTTCATGCAATGTTTCTAATAAAAACGTAAGAAGATAAACAACAATTACGAAACATACCAAATCATCTTTTAAATTTATACATATATATAAACATTTTCATATATATGTTTTGTTTACAAACTTGTCTTCTACATAAAAAATATACATATATAGCTTACGAAACTCTACTCCATTTGTATTCTGTTGAGCAAAGGGTAAAATATTGTCAAATGCATATCTAAAGATTTCACGTCGTTTTTCATTGCTATCTCAGTCTTAGGGGATGATCATTTATACAAACATTTTAAACACAAAAACATGTAAACTCGTTGAACAAATTTAGTGAGTTTTGTCTTCACGGTACCTTATAAAGTACACACGAAAGTCCTGTTAAATATAACCAGAGTCTCTTGTAGGGAGAGCGTGATAGTTGTGTATAGATCTATACTGGGACCGACAATCCCGCACCTTAGGTGCTTGCAACAGCTAGACCGGCAGGTCTAGGGGTGACAAATGTCATAACGAAATTGACACCTGAAGAACATTGCGAACAAGGCAGTCTGGGTCAATCAAGCATGGTTATAAGATAAAAATTAAAACTCACGTAAAACAACAATGACACTTTTAGTTTACGCAAAGACAGTCTTCAAACAATTTTATATACAAACAAAACTGCATAACATTATTTTAAGTAGGAAAATTACTTATACGCTTCAGTCTTGGTTCATTTAAGGCCACATCTCATTTTAGGG
The DNA here is from genome assembly GCF_002870075.4 of Lactuca sativa. NCBI lineage: Eukaryota > Viridiplantae > Streptophyta > Magnoliopsida > Asterales > Asteraceae > Lactuca > Lactuca sativa. Next base: position 119,793,382 of record NC_056623.2, on the reverse strand, counting down.
AAAATATAGGATTTTCCGGAAAACAAACATTACTACATTTCATAGAAAAGGTCTACAAATATACATACAAATGCTTATGAACTCACCTAAAATACTAAATGATAACCTAAAATACTATAGGGGTAACCACAAAATGATAACCTAAAATACTATAGGGGTATTTTGTGTTACTATAAGCTACTTATGTGCTATATTCTTATATCTCTTTTCTCGCATAGATAATATGGCTGGATTACATCCCTACGACAACTTGTACTTCCCTAACCAAGGTAATGAAGGCAGATTTGAAGCTGATCTAGGAAATGACCACCCAATCCCTGTGGATGGTCACCAGGCTGAAGGCTTTGGAGATGGTTCTGACTCCGAGCCTAAAGTTGAGAGCCTACCCCCGATGGCTCTTGTTCCAAATCCAAACCCTCGTCCGGCTTTTCAAGGCCCGACGCCTCCGTGGGTGGAAAGCTTGGAAACATGGAGCCAAGGGCAGGATCAGCCCATGCCATTTAATGGAGGTGTGACAAAAAAGATAGAAAGATACATTTGGGGGTGTGACAAAAAAGATAGAAAGATACATTTGGGGTCTAACTGCCCCGATCCAAGAAGATGTACTATCTTCTAACCCAGCTACATTTTATAGTGCCAAATGCCTGGCTCAGCGACTCATCGACCACGGAGTCCGCCATGGCGTGGAAGTTCCCGTTCCCGAGCCATCGAGGGAAGAGAACAATAGACAGAAGTCGAGGAACAAGAGGAAGAAGAAGCGAACAACACAGGAAACCCCACAGGAGGAACTAACGAGTACTATGTACGCCGCCACAACACCTGCTACCCCAACACTCGCCAGTTGATATGCTGGAACCCTCCCGAAGTGTGGAAAGTGCAACTATCACCACACAGGAGTATGTCGGGTAATGCAGTGTCTGAACTGCCACAGAAAAGGACACACAGTCCGTTTCTGCAGGGCACCGGCTCAACCGATCTCCCAAGTCCCCGGAGCTGAAGAAAACAAAGCCTGCTATGGCTGTGGTGAAACCGGACACTACCAGAGGGACTTCCCGATAACAAAGAACTCAGGAGCGGATGGACGAATTCTGATGATCACCGTAGAAGAATCAACCCCGCAGTCGCCAGCGAGCAGCGGTACATTTTCAAATTTAAGAATTACTTTAAAAACTAATTTATATTTTTATAAGATTAAAACTTTGGGAAAACACGTAAAAGTAATTATAATAACTCACTTATTAAAACAAGTCACGGTATTCAAGAGAACTAAAAGATCCGTTCAGAGAAACTATGATGTCTTAGTATGTACATTAGGGTTGTGCATAGCTAAGATTTTGCAGACTTAGAGTGAGTGACTCCGCCTTAATTCTCGTTCCTTGTTTGGTTGTGGATTTTAGGCAGAGTTTCTCAGTTGACCATCCAATTCATCTTGATTGTTCATAACTTGTATATTCCAGGCGATCGTAGTGGTACCAAGGAGGATCGTAGTATAAAGTATCAACACTAGTTATCAAAGCACTTTCGTAGTATGTACGCACACATCGCGGTACGATATGTAGAAGTGTTAACAGAAAGGGGAAAACAGAAAGCACTAGAACATTTACAAAGAGTACATTTTCGAGCACACTAGGGGTACATCAATGTATAAGAGACATTTCTTTCAAATCGGCCAAACCTTGTTCAGTAGAGAGTCCGTTGCTATCATTCGTCAAGAGTTAGCATGGTCCTCACCATACTAAGTTCATTTGTTTCTATCGCCTCGACCATCAAATTCACGAAACCTTCTTCATTCGTAAAGAAAATTCGACCTAAACCTCAGTTTTGTCTTTTGTATTCTATACCCCGAAGTACTCGTGCGAAGAGTACTTTGCCCTCCGAAGCCTTGCCACCGAATGTTCCACAGAACTTTCCAAAATACCACTCGTCCAGCAGACGAAGTTCAAGCACAGAGGCTAAGGACAAATACATCCCACCTATCACTATTTAGTGTATACGCGAGAGCGGTATATGATTATGATTACGTATATCCAATACATGTGTTTCCGCCCTATCTCCTATTCCTTGTTTGGTTGTGGACCTGGGGTAGAGTCGCACATCCGACCGTCTAACTAATCCTAATTATATACGACTTGTATACACGAGATAATGATAGATGGACCAAGTATGAATCCTATCATGAACACTAGGGCAAAGTTCCAGGTCTAAGAGTGGGTATTCTACCAATCAGAGTAGCGCAACCCCAGTTCTACTGCTAAGAAAACTAATTTCGGGACGAAATTCCATCTAACGGGGGATGATGTGACAACCCGAAAATTTATGCCTTGTAAAGTCAATACAATCAACCTTAAGTCATACTCGCTCCTCCTATCTTTTAACACTGTTTAGAGTCTGTTTGAGTGTTCTAAACCTAGTACATTCAAGGAATGAGTGTTAGGAAGTACCTACTAGAGTCACTGTACAACATTCAAGCCTTAAACACCACCAAAAGGAGTTCACCTCCATAACACATGAGTTTACGGACGTAAACTCAAGTTTGGCCGTAAACTCCCCCCATAAGTCTAATTCCCTTCACTTTTCTTTCATTCTTACACTTTCACCTCAAGAACACTTGATTTGTCTCTAAAGTATCATCGAGATTTTCATTCCGGATCTTCAAAATGTAAGTGATTCTTCCCTCTAGTTGTTGTTATACTTTTTACTCATGAATCACCCTTTTATTTTATCCATGGAAAATCATCTTTTGGCTAGATCTTCATCTTTCACCAAGAACACCAAGAACACACACTTGTTCTTGGTGGCCGAAAACTCCTCAAAGGCCCTCAAAAGTGTGAGTATTCCATTTATCATATAGTTAGCCAAGTTAAACACTATATCATAATCTTGAAACAACCACCTTAGCATAAACATCAAGAGTTTATGGCCATGGAATCTCCCTTGGCCGTAAACCCATGTTTTGGTCACATGTTGGCCGCAAACCCTTCTCATATCCAATCATTAGACCTTGAACCCCTAATGGATGATAGATAGGACTTTAAAACACCATCCTGTGCATAATGTTCATGAGTTTACGACCGTAAACACATAGGGCCGTAAACCCTATGGCCGTAAACACATAGGGCCGTGAACACCTTGGCCGTAAACTCATCACTTTGGCCACAAACTCCCTTAGATGAATCACATGTGATTCCAACACTTGGTCCAAGTGTTTCCTAGTCCCTAAGGGTGTTTCATTGCATGTTAGTTGCTTATAAACACTGTATTCATGGCAATACATGCCATATATGTCATTTAGGACTCGTTTGTGCCTCGGGACTTCACTCGTGGAACTTCTCATCCTTACGCGCATATTCGTTTGAATCACCAACTTAAGGTGAGTTCATACCCTTAAATGAATCTTTTAACTATTTTAAATGCTTTTAGGGGGGATACAAGTTGAACACAATGATAATTGTGTAAATGTTTGTTATAAACATCTTTCAAAAGACTGCTTTTGTCTTTTATAAGTGATCAAAACCTTTCAAAAACTCTTTTAAAGTTATGTTACTTTATAGTTTAACAAAACTCCGTTTTTAAAGTACGATCATAACTTAGTAGAAAAATGAGTCTTTTTCAGTAACTGTTCAAGTAAAACACTAGTAAACTATAAGGGGTATAGTTTAGGGGTTCAGTTCATACTAGATAGTAGAGCATACAATAAAAAGAAACAGGGAGGTAGATACAATACATCAGAGAGACATCCTATACACTATAACAAAGAGAATATACTAAGATACTATAATAGAACGAACATACTAAATGCTATAGCAGGAGAACACTACAGATCTAATTATACCAATAATCACTAATTCATTGTTCTAAACAAAAGGTGATAGTAAATTGGGTATACATGATCATATAACTTTAATGTGAATTTACACGGCCTAGCAATTTATTTGCGGAAGTCGCGTTTGTTCCCCAGAATCTCTTGCAGGGAGAGCGTATAGTATGGGTATTATCCATCACATTATGACCTTAATAAAAAAAACTTGTTTTAAGATAATCAGTACGTCAGGATATGAATTCAAAAGACAACCGAGTACTTACATTTTCCCATTACTTTCATATTGTGACAGTTCCATTTGAAAGTTAATGCAAACTATTTTCAAGTTAATATAGTTATAAACTAGGGAAAACTTACATCTTTTCAAACCACAAACAGAATAGTCGAGTCTAGTACATTCAGTAGAAAGGGGCCTATAATTCTAACTTTATGATTCCTTAGTGTATGCATTCAGGGATATATATTAATCGGATCCGACAGGTAGTAGGATGTGTGCTTTTCGCTTCATTTCGTGTTCCTTGTTTGGTTGTGGGCTTAGAGCAGATCCACCCAGCCTACTATCTATCTGATCTTAGTTTTATATATGTCTCGTATACACCAAGTAATCATAAGGGGTACCAGGTATGGTCCAGGTCATAGGACACTAATTGAACGCACCGTTTTCTAGTACAAAACATACGTTTCAAATTAGAACTTTTTGTATACAAAACTAGAAAATTACCAGTAAAGGGTTTAATCCATTTTATTAAACCAGTATAAACTTAAAGGACCTTAGGTGGTTAATTCTATAATACCTTAGTTTATACATCAGGGTTATATATAATTAATAACCGATAGGTAGTTGTATGTGTGCTTTCCGCCTCATTTCCTGTTCCTTGTTTGGTTGTGGGATTAGGGCAGATTCCACACAATTAGCTATCTGTTCGATATTAGATTATATATGGATAGTATAAACTAAGTTATTATATAAGGAACCACTATGGTTACCATTTTTTATTAAAAGAAATAAGGGTTTTCTTAAAGTATCTTTTCATCAAATATAAAGGAACTATTACAGTTAACTCCGTGAGTACCAAGTGAATACGCCAGGGTTATATACAACAATGATGTAACAAACAATGGGATGTGTGCCTTCCGCCTTATCGCTTGTTCCTTGTTTGGTTGTGGGCTTAGGGCAGATACACACAACTGATTGTTTGTTTACTCTGGGTTTTATATAACTTGTATCCATTTAGTACTCATAGAAAGGATTGTAGAGTCATTTTTACTTAGCTTTCATCAAAGCAGGAAATATAGGATTTTCTGGAGGAACATGAGAACTTTTCTAAACAGAACTTACAACTTACTACAACTTTCTTACAACTTACATTACATTACTAAAATCTTATGAACTCACCATCTTAAATGTTGTAATACTCTTTCAAAATAACTTGTATTCTCAGGAGAGCAGTAGACAGGTATGGGCATTGGGATTCAGAAGATGGAGCAGTATAGCTTCATGTATTATTTTGTTATTTACTTTGTGGTCTATGCTATGTGAATCACCTACCTATTAAACACTTTCTTTCTAATGAAATCGTTGTTTATTACATTGATTACTATGATGCATGACTTTTGATACTATACATGACGTCCTCCACCCCAGAACGTTTCCGTCGTTCCGGTTTTGCGGTGTGACACCTGCTGCTACTATACTCATCTGCCACCTTATGCCCCCATCCCTCCAGTTGTCGTCACCACCCAACTCACCCTCGTCTTTCCGATCAGTCGAAGCTCCAAGCCACCGAACGTCCACTGGCGGCCCATGTTGCCGACAATGATGAAGACTGCTAGGAACTGGGGGATGTTGCAAAAGTGAAAGATTGAGCTACCATTTGCAGTTGTTTCCGGTGATGGATAACCACCAACTCCCCATCGTAATCACTTCTTCTTCTTCTGTCTCATCATCACCCACACGACCGGTATCGCGAAACGTTACACCGCGTCCGATGTGAACCACTGCTGTTGCCCGCCCCTCCAAGTCGTCGCCGTCGTCAGACACCACCAGGTGGGTGGTTGGGGTTCACTTTCTGAGAAAAAGACGTGTGTGTTCTTCTTCTGCTAGGGTGCATTCATTTGTGTTTTGTTGGCCTAACTTCACGAGAAAAGCCACCACCACCACCGTGAGGTGGTGGCTGTCACCCTCTACCACTGTCGTCCGCCACAAGGGTGGATGTGCATGTGTGTGTGTTTGTTAATTTGTGTGTGTTTCATTTTCGATTAGATGTTGTATGATGTATTGTATGGCCGGAAAATCCGAAGAAACCCACCACCGCCACAACCATGAGGTGGTGGCTACCGCCTTCTGCCGCCACTAGCCGCCGTGTTGGTGGCGGTGTGCATTTGTGTATGATTGGATGCTTAGACATGATTTGGACTAGAATGATGACCACCACCACGAGGTGGTGGCTACCGCCATGAGCCGCTGTTGACCACCGCTACCTGAGGTGGTAGTGGATGGTGCCTAACTTCTTTAACCCTAATTGACCTAATGAAGCCCTAATTGACCTAAGAACCTAACCATTTCACTAACGGGCACGCAATTGGGTTGGAAATCCTAATTAGGGTTTAGAAAACCCTAATTTTGGATTTGTTGGTTTGAGCTTATCGGGACCCGTGTTTTGAACCATTGAAATGGAATTTTGAATTGATCCCGATCATGTTGTGTGTTTGTCCCAGTGGATTGATGGACTTAATGGATTAAGTCCTTAATGGGTTAAGTAATAACACTTAATCCTAATTGTCATTATCTGTGAAAAACCCTAATTAAGTTTGGGTTTATGTTCGGCCATTTCATGGACCGAGTTGCTTTGGGACTTCGTGGGCCAAATGGGAACAAGATTATGGGCTAAGGAAATTATTGGGTTTTAGGATAAGGCCCATTGGAAAGGCTTGGGCCCAATTTGGAAAATTTGGACATAAGTGGGCCATAATTGGGCCTTGATGATTATGAGATATTGGACCATCGGGATGCCACTTATTTGGACTACAATAAATAATTGGGCCTCAAGGTAATTCCATGTAGAGGTTTGAGCCCAATTTGGAAAATTGGGCCATATGTTGGGTCTTAGTTGATTATTGGGCTTTTGGGCCTTCAGAGTGTGAGTCTGGGCCTTGGTTTTGAATTAAGATAGGTTGGGTTAAAGTAGCCTTTTACCCCAAGCATGGACTTATGGTTTTGTATTGGAACCCAATTATTAATTGGGTGTTGTTTTGATGTTGATAGTTCAGGAATTTGTCAACCAGCAGCTAGAGTTTATCCGTTGGACTTCGGCAGTGTGAGGTGAGTCTCCTCACCATACCAATGGGTCTAAGGCATCATGGACGGCCCATTTTATGATATGTGATATGCTAGTTGATTATCTGTTATGTTAGTATGACATTTTCATGGAAGACCTCGGGGGGGTTCCCGAGGCAGTAAACTAAGACCATGTGGGGTTCCCATGGCAATTAGTTATATGTGTTATATGGTATGCTAGCTATTATGTTATATGTGGTATGCTAGATATTTCTGTGATATGCGGTGTGCTAGTTGACTCTGTGTTGCTTGCATGGAAGACCTCGGGGGGTTCCTGAGACAGTTGGATATCAGACCATGTAGGGGTTCCCATGGCATTCCAGGCTAAGACCATGTGGTGGTTCCCATATCCCTTGGGTGTAAGACCTTGGAGGATTTCCTAGGTATCCTTGGGCTAAGACCTCAGGGGGTTCCCGAGGAACCCGGTGTAAGACCTTGGAGGGTTTCCAGGGCATCCTTATATGTTTGCATGTTAGATCATATGTTTGTATGTATGGTTTGATTGGTAGTTATGGAATACCATGTGGGGGTTCCCATGGCAGTGGGCTAAGACCATTAGGGGGTTCTTATGGTACCCGGAGTAAGACCTTGGAGGGTTTCCACGGCTTCCTTATATGATTATATGCATAGCTTATGTGATTGATATGGCTTATGTGGATATGTAGCTGATATAGCTAATATGGATTATGTGGATTATGTGGATTGTGTGGGGTATGGTATGAGGAACTCACTAAGCTTCGTGCTTATAGTTTTGTTTATGGTTTCAGGTATCTTGGTTTTGGAAAGGAAGGGCTCAGCTTGATTGCAGCGCACACACCCGTGTTTTCCGCATTATGTGATTTTGGGATGAACTCTGATAAATGTTTTTAATTAGAAATGTTTTGGAATACTTGGATTTAAAGATATCTGTGTTTTGACTACAATAAAAATGAAATTATTTACCCTCGATTTTTGGGTTGTTACATATCAAAAACAATTACATTTTCCAAAAATCTTATTATGGTTTTGTGAAATTTCATTATCATGAATTTTTATGCTATTCCAAAGTGCAGTATTAAGATAACCCATATTTATTAAACAGAATCAAAACCCAAAAGACCATTTAATTAGCCTTGCAATCTTTTTCTGCTATTCCAAAATCCAGTATACAAATTTATGTTATATTATTAATTACTTAACTTCATTCATATATTGACTTTATAACAATTATAAATTTCTTGCCAGGCTGGTGATAATCCAAAATTGTTTCCTTACGAGCTTAACTTTTTGGAGGATCAAAAGATGGCATTTAAAGTTGATATCACTGAGTTTAATGTCAACAAAATGGAATACTTAAGTATATGTTTGATACTAGAATTATAGCAATGTTCCATCTTTTTTAACTTAGTAACACTACGATACTAACGATTAACATGAAACCATTAATGATTAATAGAAGTGCAATTTTTTTTACCTATTTGTAACTCTTCAGTTTTCCCTAATCATTTGCGTCGGATTTACTCCACGTGCGGTACTGGGAAGCTTTGTGATCAAATCTATAGTGATATCTTACCATTTCCACACGGGAATCTCCAACAGCTGCATCTTGTCGTAAGGCCTGGTGTTCGTCCTTGACTTTCCGACAAGTCAAGCACTGCTCTACATACCATGCTATATATCGCTTCATGCAGGGCCACCAATAATCAGGGCGAAGATTCTGATACATCTTCGTTGTCCCGGGATGGATGGAGAACCTAGACTTGTGGGCCTCCTCCATCAGTACCTGACGTACTCCTCCCCAGTAGGGATCCCAGACCCTCCCATGCAGGGTTACACAACCCACGTCTGTCGTAGTCAAATGAGTCCACCTGTACTATGATCCGCTCACACTTCCGACACTCTTCCTTCATACCCTCAACCTCCACCTCTCGGATTTGTTCCAGCAACGGGATAATCACTGCCATCCACAAACATGTCTCTCAAATTGGGGCTGCCATTGCCTTGCGGCTCAGAGCATCGGCTACTACATTAGCCTTCTCTGGGTGGTAGAGGATCTCACAATCGTAGTCCTTCACCACATCTCACCACCGACGCTTCCTCAAGTTCAGATTCAACTGATCCATGAGGTACCTCAAACTCTTATGGTCTGTGTAAATGGTACAACGAACCCCATAGAGGTAGTGCCACCAAATCTTGAGGGCGAAAACCACGTCCCCCAGCTCTACATCATGCATCGGGTAGTTAGCCTCATGATGCTTCAAGTGCCTTGAAGCGCATGCTATAACATGACCTCGCTACATCGGTACTGCACCCATACATGTGATTGAAGCCTCACAGTAAACCACAAAATCATCTACGCCATCTGGTAGGGTCAGAATCGGTGCCTCACACAACCACTGTCTGAGAGTCTCGAAGGATGCCTGCTGCTCAGGCCCACAATGGAATGTCAGTGACTTCTCGGTCAGTCGGGTCAAAGGAACAACAATCTTGGAGAAGTCCTAGATGAATCTCCGATAATAACTCGCTAGACCAAGAAAACTCTAAATCTCGGATGGAGATCTCAGAATCCCCCACTACATCACGGCCTCTATCTTGGCCGGATCGACCAGAATACACTTCTGGTTGACAAGGTGCCCCAGAAACTGCACCTCGCGCAACCAGAACTCACACTTGGAGAACTTTGCAAAAAGTCTCTCCCTCCTCAGTGTCTCCAACACCTCCCGCAGGTGCTCCTCATGCTACTCCTAAGTATTCGAGTAAACCAAGATATCATCAATGAAGACTATCACAGACTGATCCAGCATCGGTCTGCACACGTGGTTCATGAGATCCATTAATGCGGCAGGAGCATTGGTGAGCCCAAACGGCATCACCACGAACTCATAGTGGCCATAGCGAGACCAAAAAGTTGTCTTCTGCACATCATCATCCCTAACTCGCATATGGCGATAACCTAACCGCAGATCAATCATGGAGAACCAAGATGCTCCCTGAAGTTGGTCAAAGAAATCATCAATCCTCGGGAGAGGATAACGGTTCTTCATCATTACCTTGTTCGGCTCCCGGTAATCTATACACATCCGGTGTGACTCGTCCTTCTTTTTTCACAAACAGGATTGGGGATCCCCATGGCGAACTACTAGGCCTGATAAATCCCTTGTCTATCAACTCTTGCAGCTATGTAGACCACTCCTGCATCTCGGGAGGATCCAACCGATACGTTGGCTTGGCTATCAGAGCCACACTAGGAACTAGGTCAATCCTCAACTCTACCTGCTTCTCCGCAGACACCCCAGGAAAATCCTCTAGGAACACGTCGGGGTAATATCATACTATTGGGTTTTTGAGCATTCTAACACTCCTAAGTGTACATGCAACCCTAAATACCTTGGATCTATGTTTTCTCTATTATACATGCAAATATGAATATCCAAGGTATTATCCTAACTAGCATACCAAAATATTGATACATAGTAATGTAACAAGTTAGAATACATACCTCTTTGTTGTAACTTTTCTTCATGAAGCGTGAGTGCCTAGTGCCCCAAGTGTGACACCTCAAATGGTTCACACAACACCATGAACACTTGGAATAACCTTGAGAATAAGGATACTTTGGTTCTTTCTAGTGAAATCCGCCTTGCCCTTTTGTGTACACACACTAGTGCCAATTTCACCAACCAAGGACATCTTTATATAGTGTGGAGATTAGGATTAAACCCATGACCCTTCATTTCATATGATGCATGGGTTACACAGTCCATGAACTATCCATGAAAGCTTAGCCCAACCTAAATGAACTTCGCCCATCACATATATATATCTAAGAGTCCATATTTAATTAGATCCTTTTGATCACTTAATTAATTATAAATTAATTCTTGATCAATACTAATTAAATAATATGATTATATATTAATATATTAGAACTTATAATATATTAATATAAATCACTAGTATCCTTTTTTCTCATCTTGTCTATCCAATTGTCCCGATGCCATGCAACCGAAATGAACCATGTCGGGTCGGGTCAAGTATTACCAATTATAGTTATGGACTTAGACATTAATCCAACAGTCTCCCACATGGATAAGTCTAAAAGTATTATTGAGTATGACTTCAAAACCCGACTAGCAATCGTAGCTCTCAAAAGCTTCTGTCGAACTCTGATGTGTTAACTGAACTCTGATCTTGTCAATGACTTGTCCATTAGATAAAAGATCATATATTCCTCCATTCTAGATATCATATGGACTGAGACATGGATTATAATCATTCTCTCTGTCCATTTGTTGTTTCCCGATTTCCGACTTATGATGACTGACTGATTGAACAAATCAAATCAGTCCTGGCTTGGCCAAGCACTCACATGCATCATCATTAAATCATCGAGGGGCCCACAGATATCGCTTTTATCCCGAAGGTAAAAGGAATGGATAAACTTCGACTCATATGGCTTGTTCTACTACTTGTTGAATCATACACAAAGGCACGTTTTATAACATCGAGTTACCAATGCGGTTTCGTGCAATCAATGTACAACCAAATCATAGTAACAACTCATATTTCTAGGTTTGAAGAATATAAGATATTATCGTATCATGATCACTCATGATAAAATCCATGAAGTGATTCAAATGAGTGCGGGTTGAATCTAGTACTCAGAACTTATGAGCACTCATGAGTGTTGTAGCACAACTTTGTCCACCAACTTGGACCTCTACAAGCCAACCCATGACAGTCTTGATTCATATCTACTTCCAACATATGACCGACTGTGGATGGTTTGAATAACTTAGCCATTCCGGAAGAATAACGTAGTTATTATGGAAGTCAAAACATGCAAAATGAAGCACAATAATAATCGAATACCAAATGGTCTCAGAACTAATGAACATAAATAAAACACATTTTATTTATCACCATATTGATTACACATTATTCATTGTATACTGTTTCAAACTATCAACTTTATACTTGAATTAAAAACACTAGTTGTCCCATGCTCCAAGCATGTACACTATGTTTTTCTAAACAATAGCTTTGCCATACACCAAGTATGCACTCTATGTTCGTCTATAATCCTTACTTTGTGAACTAGATCAATTGAACATAATTTCAATGATTCTCTTTTCACACTCCGAAATCCTTATCGAAAATGTAAGAATTCCAAATTCCTTTCATTTATTGAAATCTATTAGATTTTAAACTTATATGCATTGATCCCCTTGTAATGATTATGCACAAAGTCACAAAGACTTGTCAACAGACATTATAGAGTATTCCAATGGAGATCAACTCCATGGAAACATCCTTCTTGCATTAAGTTTTCCTAATCTTACACAAATTGAACAACTTCCACCTATGGAATCATTTCCATATTCCCATTTTGACTATCACTTCTGAACAAGAGTTGCCTTTTTTTAGAATATGTCAATATGGACCTTCCAAAAATTAACACTATACTTCCAACTGTCCCTGAGCAACCAATCTTTGGTAAACCTTAGATTGTCCTCAACAATTGCTTAATCATTTTAGCCATATCCAATTCTAGCCCTTTTCCCTTCTTAATGCCCGAGGCATTTGGAAAATTTTAGAAAGGATGAATATTATAGCACATGCAATTGATCCCGTACCCAAAGCAAACGGGACACGATTCATGATGTCTCACATAAAGACATGATTCTAGACCAGTTTTTTGCTACAATATTTTTTATTTGCCAAGTTCTCATAATTCAGATTATGAAAAGCGATACCGTAATCATAATCGAATTTTAGAACGCAAAAGGATCGATTGCATGTTGAGCCATTCCAACACAAAATTCATATATATCATTGACTAAAGATGATTAAAACCTCAATCTAAGCTTTTAGAATTGAATTGAAGAATAATTTCTTCTCCCTTAATTATCGCAAAACAACTTTTCAACCCCTGCAACTTCACGAATTGAAACTTTTGTTTTCTATAATTAACATTGCTAACTTGCAATACTTGTCATAATTTTCATGCTCCCACTAACATGATGATTATTAGCATAACACTTATGCTCCCACTAGCTTTGACATGTATCCAGAAAACAACTGGACTTCTAGAGGTCAATACTAGATTGCTTTGATAAGACTTTATCAAAATCATACACCTTATCTTAGATAGCTCACAGGTGTGTCTAAACAATTTCAGAACAATGAAAAGGAATGTCGTAATCATAGTCTCAATTGTTTAGACCATTGCGATCTGCTTCAAATCTACTTGGTGGAAGTGTTTCCTCACCATCATTTTCATGAATCGGAGAGAAACCTTATGACCCTTAGATTTTAGGGTATACGTGTTCCTTTCCATGTGATTTTTTTGTCAAAACCATAATCACAAGACAAGATTAGTGACAATTCCAAATTCATATGGAATGAACTTATGCAATCTTAAGTTATTGCCACCTGCAGCTCAAGGGCCTGCCATTGCTTCCAAGTTGATATGCAACCAATTGATAACTCTAAGAACTCATATGCAAAGCCAACTTTAACTGGAATGGACACAGAAACGGAAATATGTCAACACGATAGGTTATAAACCTCACATCGTGTGCTAGTGTTAAACTACAACTTTTTTTATTTTTGATTAGATCTTGAAATTCTTTTTGGGATCTTTAAGACTCCCACTGTCCTCTTGACATATAAGACTATCTTTCCAAATATTCAAGAGATAGTGTGGATTCTTTATCAAGACAAACACTTCACACAATTGGCCTAAGTTGGTCTTTGTTTTATCCAAAACATCACAACTTAACAATTTCAAATGTACAAAAGTAGGACACTTTTACTCTTACATTTGACAAGTGTTTTAAACCTTTCTTTAAGATATGTCACTCAACTTACAGTCTTAGAGTATGACTCTAAGACTTGTTTTGGAACGAAGTATGACTCATCTTCTTGATTTAACCATTCCAACAATTCAAGATTCCTCTTCTTAGCTATCAGAATGCACTTAGAGGATGAATTATGATAAGGTCTCTTAATCATTAAGATGATCATATAACATGATACTAAAGTACTCTCCCATCTTTTTAGATTTGAGAAACTTTTATCTTTCTGCCTAATTTGATTCTTCTCATTCGTTCTGCCATACATCGAAAATTTTCCAATGTATCAGAATTACACTTAAACTTGTAAGTGTAACCATATTTACTAAACTTTAGTAAATCATGATGAATAGTCTTATAGATCTTTTGTGGTGGACTTGATCAATGCACAAGAATGTGTACTCGATACCTTAGTCCTTCACTTGATTCACTTAAACATGTGAACAAGGAATTAGTCTTAATTTTCCAAAGATGAAAATTCTCATTCATCATACAACTTGCATGATTCCAAGTTTCTATCCAACTGAAACTTGGGTGATGAGAATCTTTCCTTTTTTTGGTAAATTTAGACACTACCACAAATGAAAGAATCAAATCCACTTTCCAATATTGCTATCAATGGAATCATATAAACAACAATTTTTCACAAATACCATTGTAAGGATACTTAGAATAAATAAAATCAAAATGTTTTTCTTTTATTTTAAAAACTTTGCAGAAAAACTATCCTTACAGTGCAAAAGCACATGAAAACTTTGTTGCTATCTATTCCTAAGCAATATATGATAACTCCTAAGAAGTAGCTCAAGAATCCGATCTTCAAACTATGCGATAGAAATCCATCTACGCGATCAGATTCAACATACTGTTTCTTTAAGTTTCTTCACTTTTTCTTTGATTCTTACAACATCAACATGTGACCCAGTCACATCATGTAACAAGAATCTTGGAATAGAAACTTAATAAAGTTAGATAGTGAACTTTACCTAAAGTAGAGTCAATCTTATTGACTTGATCAACCTTATGATCTTTCAGGTAAATATGGTAGCTTCGCAACCAATGCCCTTTCCTTTTGGCAATAGAACCATATAGACCCTTAGGGAATGGTACATGAGACAATCTCAGACTTAGCCTTTCTCTTTACCATTTGGTCAATCGAGTCGACTATGGTCAATCCCTTTCAATGGGGAAGAGAAAGCTTTTACTGGGTATCCAATGCAACCATTGTCAATGTCCATTGAAGGTTTGGGAAGTTGATCTACTAATCAAATTTGCTTTACCAAAGCTCCAAATCATTGTTGATTTAGCAGTACCAAGCAAATAGATAAGATCATTAAGGGTCATGTCATAGTCTATTTCATAGTATTCCCAAAGGTAACTCACTATGTGACTTGGAAAGTGAATGAACATCCAACTTTCATAAGACTTTGACACACAACTCTCCCGGCTTGTCAATATGTGACTTCATCTCCAAGATGTTAGCACACATAGACTTTGTTTGCCAATAGGGCTTGAGTGACCTTGAACTTGAGTGACCTTGAACTTGTGGGTTTAAGGCACTAAATGGGACCATTTGATGGAGTTTACGGCCATAGAACTCTTTGGGCCGTAAACTCCCTCACACATGAGGTCCTAAGAATTTTAACTAGTCCATACCTCATCTAAGTACTTGCCCTAAAAGTTTCTTGGCCTAAGGAAGTGTCTAGGGTGTCCTTTGACCCCATTAAAGGAGTTTACGGCCCAAGAAATACTCTTGGCCGTAAACTCTCCAACACTTATGCTTTTCATGTGTTATTTAGGTCCTAAACACATCAAGGTACTTGCCAAAAATGATAACTAAGCCTTAGGATGAGTTTGAAGTGGTTTTGGAACCTAAAACTTGGAGTTTACGGCCTAAGGAGCATCTTGGCCGTAAACTCCCTTCCAATGTTGGTTTCTAATTGTTTTGTTGGTCTAAAACACTTGCTTAAGGCTTCTAGGTTCTTGTTCTAAGGCTAAAGGATCACTAGGCACTCATTTGTGCCCTTTACTTGGAGTTTACGGCCCAAGAGGTTGTTCCTCGGCCGTAAACTCCTCAAACTAAGTGATTTTGATTTGTTTCTAGCCTTTAATGATCATTCATAAAGTCCTTAGCTAGATGCCTAACACGGAAATGGGACTATGTGGCCTTTAGGCTTGATTTTGGAGTTTACTCCCCAAGAACGTTCTTGGGCGGTAAACTCCCGGATCTTGTGTTTTGGACATGTAATCAATGTTATAAAGCATATAACAAGCATTAAAACACATTAAGGGAAGTAGACTCACAATCTGGGATGAAAACCCGAAGATCCGTGAGAGAGTATTTGGCTTTTCTCTAATTGGAAATCAAATAATGAACCAATTTGGTTCAGAATTCTATTTATAGTCCTGAGATTTTTGGCAGAAAATATTTCTATTCTCGGAATGGATTCTAATGACCTAGAGTAATGGATTTATAGTGTTGCACAAAATCCTAGTGCAACCACTCTCCTAATAACTCCTTAGGTGTAAAACCCTAAAACTGCCAAACTTAATCCAAAAGTTTGAATTTTCTCTGTAACTGCTCTACTACTATTGGATTGCAATGGTTTGATTTAGAACAGAAATTTCGGGTTGTCACATATACCAAAATATTGATACATAGTAATGTAACAAGTTAGAATACATACCTCTTTGTTGTAACTTGTCTTCATGAAGCGTGAGTGCCTAGTGCCCCAAGTGTAACACCTCAAATAGTTCACACAACACCATGAACACTTGGAATAACCTTGAGAATAAGGATACTTTGGTTCTTTCTAGTGAAATCCGCCTTGCCCTTTTGTGTACACACACTAGTGCCAATTTCACCAACCAAGGACATCTTTATATAGTGTGGAGATTAGGATTAAACCCATGACCCTTCATTTCATATGATGCATGGGTTAAACAGTCCATGAACTATCCATGAAAGCTTAGCCCAACCTAAATGAACTTCGCCCACCACATATATATATCTAAGAGTCCATATTTAATTAGCTCCTTTTGATCACTTAATTAATTATAAATTAATTCTTGATCAATACTAATTAAATAATATGATTATATATTAATATATTAGACATTAATCCAACACATACGACCGGTACATCATGCACTGTCACCATACCCTTATCCCAGGTATCCATAACATATGTGACATAACCTGCGCATCCCTACTGAAGGTAGTGCCTCGCCCTTGCTGTTGAACATAGTGTCAATCCACGTTGCGTCCTCTCGCCCTAAATCACTAACCCTCCCCCACTAGGAGTCCAAACTCTCACTAGCTGCTGCTCGCAGTCGATCACTGGCCCATTGGGTCTCTCAACCACTCCATACCAATGATAACCTTATTCCCTTGCAGGGGAATAGGGACCAAATCTATAGAAAACTACTCATTGAACAACTATAGTGTACATCCCCGATGAACCCTCGCAACTCAAACGGTCCTATCATCCGCTATCTCTACATCAAGTGGGCAGTCCAGCCCCCCCCCCCCCCCCCCCCCCGGAGCTCCAACAAATCGTTTGCTAAGTGCGAGCAACAAAAAAGATCAGGGTAGACCTTGAATCGAATAATACGAGAGCAGATATACCGTTCACTAAGAACGATCCTATAACAAAACACATAAACATGAGTGACAATCAATATAAATAAAGAGATAAGGAGAGGATGCATACCAGTCACAACATTGGGAGCTACACGTGCCTCCTCTACAGTCAGTTTAAAAGCCCTACTCCTTGCTGTAGGTGCCTCTTCCAGGCCCTGACGGCCATCTGTAATCCTCAATGTGGAAGGAGCGGGTGTCGCCACCTGACCTATTGCAGCTAAACTCGGACACTGTGACCTCTTGTGGCCCCTCTGATTGCACTAAAATGAAATCAAATCTGAAACTGTAGTGGTGGTGGTAGTAGTGGTAACAGTACAATCTCTGCTCTTGTGACCTGTCCGGCCACACTTAAAGCAGCCCGAACTACCTGCCTTGCACGCCCCCTCATGCATCTTTCCGCACCTGGCATAGCGGTTGCGGCCTTGCTAGCTCCTCGATCGGTGATCTGATACATTAGGATTTTTGCCCGAACTCCATGTCTGAATCCCATCTGGTTTCCTCTTCCTCTCCATCTCCAAGTCTAGCTCCCTTTCTCGAGCTCTCGCAATCGTATCCTACAACGTCTTGCAGCTGTAATGACTCACAAACTGTCATATGTCACTCCTCAACATCTCATGATATCTGGCCTTTTTCATCTCCTTGTCCACCATATACTATAGAACAAGGGTTTTGAGCATTCTAACACTCCTATGGTGTACATGCAACCCTATAAACCGTGGATCTATGTTTTCTCTATTATACATGCAAATATTTAATATTCCAAGGTTTCATCCTAACTAGCATAACATGAAGCAACAGTATTACAAGAATCTAGTAGAATGACATACCTTTTGATGTTGTAGCTTGATTCCATGGAGCTGAAGAGCCTAGTGCCTCAAGTGTGACACCTCAAATGGTTCACACAACACCAAGAACCCTTGAAATAACTAGAGAATAAGGATACATGCACCAAATCCGTTTTTGCCCTCTTGTGTATATATACACACTAATGCCCATTT
This sequence comes from Lactuca sativa, assembly GCF_002870075.4. NCBI lineage: Eukaryota > Viridiplantae > Streptophyta > Magnoliopsida > Asterales > Asteraceae > Lactuca > Lactuca sativa. Next base: position 119,774,748 of record NC_056623.2, on the reverse strand, counting down.
CATGAACTAGGAACCTCTTTATATAGTGTAGAGGAGTAGGGTTGGATTCATGTAAACCCTAATACCCATGACCTTTCATTTCCATAGGATCCATGGGTTAAACACTCCATGGACTATCCATTAAAGTTTAACCCAACCTAAATGATCTTGGCCCACCACATATATAAGAGTCCATATTTAATTAGTTCCTTTTGATCAGTAGATTAATTCTTGATCAATACTAATTAAATAATATGATTTCATATTAATATATTACAACTTATAATATATTAATATAAATCACTAGTATCCTTTTTTCTCATTTTGTCTATCCAATTGTTCCGATGCCATGCAACCCAAATAGACCATGCCAAATCGGGTCAAGTACATACCAATTATAGTCATGGGCTTAGACACTAATCCTACAGTCTCCCACTTGGATAAGTCTAAAATTATTATTGCGTATGACTCCAAAATCTGACTAGCAATCGTAGCTCTTAAAAGCCGCTATTGAACTCTGAACAAATCAGTGACACGTCCATTAGATATGGGATCATATATTCCTCCATTCTAGATATCATATGGACTGATACATGGATTAATATCATTCTCTATGTCCATTTGTTGTTTCCTGATTTCCGAGTAATTGAACAAATCAAGTCAGTCCAGACATGGCCAAGCACTTCGGGGTGTCATCACTAAATCATTGAGGGGCCCACATATATCGCTTTTCTCCCTTTAAGTGTAAAAGGAATGGATAAACTTCGACTCATATGCTTGTTCTACTACTTGTTGAATCATACACGAAGACACGTTTTATAACATCGAGTTACCAATGCATTTTCGTACAATCAATGTATAACCAACTCATAGGCAACAACTCATATCTCTAGGTTTGAAGAATATAAGATATTATCGTCTCATGATCACTCGTGATAAAATCCATGAAGTGAGTCAAATGAGCGTGGTTTAATCCAATACTCAGAACTTATGAGTACTCATGAATGTTGTAGCAACTCTTGCTATGTCCACTACCTTGGACATCTACAAACCAGCTTCATGACAGTCTTGCCTTAATACCTACTTCCAACGTATTATCGATTGTGGATGGTTTGAATAACTTAGTCATTCAGGAAGAAACGACCTAGTTATTATGGAAGTCAAAACATGCAAAGTGAAACACAAGAGTAATCGAATCCAATATGGTCTCAGAACTTATGAATATAAATATAACACATTTATTTATCACCATATTGATTACACATTATTCATTGCATACTGTTTCAAATTATAAACTTTATACTTGAATCAAAACAATATTCATGAAATGCTCCAAGCTTGCACACTATGTTTATCCAAACAATAGTCACGCCATACACTAAATACGCACACTATGTTTGTCCAAACATTAGTTATGCCATACACCAAGTATGCACACTAAGTTTGTCTATGATCATTTACATTGTGAAATAGATCGATTGAACATAATTCCAATGATTCACATTTCACAATCCCAAATCCCTACCGTAAATGTAAGAATTCCAAATTCCTACCTTTTATCAAAATCTGTTAGATTTTAAACTTATATGCACTGACCCTCTTGTAATGACAAATTCACAAAGATTTGTCAACAGTCATTATAGAATTTTCCAATGGATATCATTCCATGGAAACGAAGTCTCAAATTCAAAGTACATTGCTTTGAACATCCTTCCTGCATTAAGTTTCCTAATCTTACATAGATTTAATGAATGACTTCCACATATGGGAATATGTCCATATTCTGATTTTGACTATCACTTCTGAATAAGAGTTGCCTCTTTTCAGAATATGTCAATATCATCCTCTTAAAAATTTACACCATACTTCCAACTGTCCCTGAGCAACCAATCTTTGGTAAACCTTAAATTGTCCTCGACAATTGCTTAATCATTTTAGTCATATCCAATTCTAGACTTTTCCCCTCTTAATGACCTGAGCATTTGGAAAAATTTAGAAAGGATGAATATTATAGCACATACAATCGACCATATATCCGAAGCATATGGGACACGATTCATGATGTCTCACATAAAGACATGATGCCGGACCAGTCTTTTGCTATAATATTTCTATTTCTATTTGCCATGTTCTCACAATTCCGATTATGAAAAGGGATGTCGTAATCATAATCGATTTTTAGAACGTAAATAGTGTTCCCATATATAGAAGTTCCTTATGTTAAACCATTCCAACATAACATTCATATATATACTTGACTAAATTTGATTAAAATCTCAATCTAAGCTTTTACAATTTAAATGAAGTATAATTTCCTCTCCCTTAATTATAGCAAAACAACTTTTCCCAATTGAACTTTTGTTTTTCTATAATTAAAATTGCTAACTTTCAACACTTATCATAATTATCATGCTCCCACTAACATGACGATTATTCGCATAACACTTATGCTCCCACTAGCTTTGACATGTACTCAGAAATCAGTTGGACTTCTAGAAATCAATACGTTATTAACTTTCTTACCAAAGTTCAAATTTATGCTACGAGATGCTTTGATAAAACTTTATCAAAATCATACACCTTTACTTAGATAGCACACATGTGTGTCTAAACAATTTCAAAACTATGAAAATGGATGTCGTAATCATAGTCTCAATTGTTTAGACATTTGCCACTTCTCACAAGTCCATGTTAGTGTGTCAGTTAACCACACACGCTCCACTAACGACTTTGAGAATGCAAATATCATAATTGCTATCTACTTAAAATCTACTTAGTCAAAGTGTTTCCTCACCATCACTTTCATGAATCGGAGAGAAACCTTATGACACTTAGATTTTATGGTGTATGTGTTCCTATCCATGTGAATTTGTCAAAACCATAATCACAAGACAAGGTTATAGAAAAATCCAAACTCATATGGATTGAACTTGTGCAATCTTAAATTCTTGCCACCTGGCAGCACAAGGGCCTGCCATTTCTTCCAAGCTGTTATGCAACCGATTGAGAACTCTCAGAACTCATATGTAAAGCCAACTTTAACTGGAATGGGCACAAAAATGGAATATGACAACATGATAGGTTATAAACCTCAAGTTACGCGCTAGTGATAAACTATAGATTTTATTCTTGATTAGATCTTGAAAATCTTTCAGAATCTTCTAGACTCCCACTGTCCTCTTGACATATAAGACTCTCTTGCCAAGAACCATTCCTTGACAAAACAAATATTCAGGAGATAGTGTGGATTCTTACACAATTGGCCTTAGTTGGTCTTTGTTTTATCCAAAACATCACAACTTACCAATTTCAAATGTACAAGAGTAGAACACATTTTACTCTTACATTTGACAAGTGTTATAAACCCTCTTAATATTATGTCACTCAAGTTACAATCTTGGAGTATGACTCTAAGACTTGTTTTGGAACGAAGTATGACTCATCTTCTTGGTTTAACCACTTCAACAATTCATGACTCCTCTTCTTATCCATAAGAATGCACTAAGATGTCCCTATAGGATGAATTGTGATATGGTCTCACAATCATTAAGATGATCATGAAACATGATACTAAAGTACTCTCCCATCTTTTCAGATTTGAGAAACTTTTTATCTTTCTGCCTAATTTGATTCTTCTCATTCGTTCTGCCATACACTGAAACTTTTCCAATGTTACAGAATTATACTTAAACTTGTAAGTATAACAATATTTACTAAACTTTTGTAAATCATGACGAATAGTCTTATCAATCTTTGTGGTGGACTTGAAAAGTGCAAAAGAATGTGTACTCGATCCCTTAGTCCTTCACTTGACTCACATATTGTCACACCCCAAAACCAAGAACGGCTGAAACGTTCTAGGGCGCAGGACATCATGTACAGTATCACAACAATGAAAAGTAGTAAACAAGTAACAACATCATCCATTGCATTAATAATATAATTTTAATACAAGTGTGTTCTAACAAATTATGATAAACACTAAAGTATAATCAAAATGTAAGACGAGTCTTGAACGAGCTCCATCTTCTCTAAACCTTGCATCGGTACCTGTCTACTGTTGACCTGAGGATACAAGTTATTTTGAAAGCGAGTATCAGCTTAAAGCTGGTGAGATCATAAGTATTTTAGTGTCTTAATTTGTATGTAAGTATTTGAAATGTAAGTATTTGTATGTATTTGAAATGTAAGTATTTGTATGACATGTAATGAAAGACTTGAAAATGTTTTGAAAGAAAGTTCGTGTAAGTATGAAAATTTTTGTAAAACAACTGTAAAATGTTTGAAGAACCCTACAAATCCCTATGATTCCTACTATTATAAAAGGCAGTCTTCTACCAAGACCTAACTGTTCTAATGTAGTCTTCTACCAAGACTTAACTGTTCTAAATGTAGTCTTCTACCAAGACCCAACTGTGCTACTATTATTATTATTTTAAGAATTTGTATCCTTTGGTACTAGGATACTCAAATAATTCACCTCCTCGGTTATATGAATGAGTCACTAGATAGAGGTAATAATAGAAATAACCTAAGTATTATCCTTTTGTACTAGGATAACTAACAGTGTCAACTGAAGACATTCGTAGATGTACATTTACCTCTGTTGCTAACAGCTAGGTGTAGGAATAGTTAGTCCCTTAAAGTATACCTATAATGGTATCAACCGTTGACATCCGTGGATGTGCTTTTACCTCTGTAACTAACAGAGATTCTAGGAATGGCTAGTCCCGCAAAGTATCCTTTGGTACTAGGATATTAAATCCCACCTATCTCGGCGATTATGTGATTGTATCACAAAGTGAAGATAAGAATGAGGATTATATAACAGAATCTATACATCTGTAAATGTGTTCATGTAAGTGTACTCATGTAAATGTATATATGTAAACGTATTCATATAAGTGTACTCATGTAAATGTATATATGTAAACGTATTCATGTAAGTGTACTCATGTAAATGTACTCATGTAGATGTATCTATGTAAACGTGTTGTAATGTTCTGCGTGTGCTAGTTATACGTGTGTTCTCTCTCTATCTAGCATGTATAGTAATGTACTGTGTGTACTAGTTGTAATGTGTGTTCTCTCTCTATCTAGCAAGTATTGACTCATGAATGAACTGACTCATTGTATGATATCGCGTTCTAGTAATAGTTATAGTATCTTCCTAAACTACCCATATGGTAGCTTACTAGTAATGAAACTTGTACGTATGAACATGGAAGTATACCCTTGCTACCCAAGGGTATTGAATGAACTGGATGAACCTTTATGACTATATATGTACATATGATATATATAACTAATATTTAAACGATCTTCAGACGGATACCCGATGTCCCACCAGACCACATCTCAAGCGCGAAAAGGAAATAGGGCGGGCAGTCCTTCCTAAGCCTTTTAAACATTTATTATATAACTATACATACGTAGGCATGCAATTGATAATATAAATACATAAAATATTTTTTGTAAAACCTTTGAACATAATTATTATCTAAGAAAAGATTGACTTGATGTCAATCTATAAAATGGGTTGAAAGCATGGGTTTGATAAAAAAAAATTAAGTATAAAGAAACGTTTGGTGGTAACACAATTGTAAATGAGTCTGAAATGAAACATACAGTGTAAAATAAGGAGTTTTAAACATATAAAACGTTTATGAAAAATCATTTGAAGAAATCCGTTTGGTAAAACGGCTAATCAATAGTAAATCATTTGAATGCTGCTTATTAATCACATGTGATTGATATAATAACTAGCATGATTCTACTTGTATCCCCCCCCCCCCCTAAAACATTTAAAAACAGTTAGAACATTGATTAAGGGGTATGAACTCACCTGTTGCGAGTGGATCGGAAGGAAGTGTCGGATAAGTGCTTGGTGTCAAGTGAAGACTTAGACACACACAAAGATCCTAATAACATATAAAGACATATTTATATAAACAAATAGTCTTTAAACAACTAATAAACAAGTCAAGACACCCTAGGACATGCTAAACACCTATACAACTTTTATAAGTCTCACGGGTTGTATCTAAGTGTTGTAGGGCAAAGCTATTGGGTTTTAGGGTTCAAGGGAACCCCTAAAATGAGTTTACTCCCTAAAGACCACCACCCCTTGAGTTTACGGTCATAAACTCTTAAGTTTACGTCCGTAAGCTCCTAACCTTTTGACCATTTGTTGTTTTGAAGTCTTCTAAGCTATTCCAAGCATTCCTACTTCATGATTAAGCCTTAGGAAGTGTTGTGTGGCATCAAAACACTCCTAAATGGAGTTTACGGTCTAAGGACCATTTCTCCATGAGTTTACTACCATAAACTCTCATGGACTTATGTATTTTGGTGTTTTCAAGTCCTAAACACTTCAAGGTAAAAGCTTAGGTTAGATTCTAGGCATTAGGAGTAAATATGGGACATTTAAACACCTTTTGGGGTGTTTACGGTTTTGGGAGATCCCCAAACCGTAAATACATAAAAATGATTGTTTTCTTGTTCTTTTATGTGATATACACATCAAGGATGGATCTAGACAAGTCCCTAAGGCATTGTGAAGCATCTAGACACCCTAAAGCACCCTATGGCACTATACTTGGTGTTTACGGTTTTGGGAGCCTCCCAAAACCATGAACACCTTGTTCTTGGTGTTCTTGGGACTTTTCCTTGGTATAAATATGTATAGCAAGCTTTAAATGACTCTAGGATAGAAGTACTTACTTTGTGGAAGCTTGAAATGAACTTAAAGTCCAAGAACACTAGTGTGTGTTCTTGGTGTTTTGGAAATCTAGTCAAAACACATAAATGGATGGATGAAAAGATGTACAATCACTAGATTAAGTGTTATACTAACTTGAAAGGGCTAGAAACACTTACTAGATTGAAGATATTGAGCAAAAACTTGGATGATACTTGAGAGAGTTTTTGGAGTTTACTCTTTTGGGTAAAATGAAAAGTGATCTACTTTGGGGAGTAAACTCATGCTTAAGGCATGAGTTTATTGTTTTTTAGGGTGTTTACGGCCCAAACATAAAAGTTTGGCCGTGAACTTCTAAGCTACATGGTATTCGCGGTTTAGAAATTTCAAGTCCTGAGACGGCCCATCCGTTCACCCGTTCGTTTAAAGATTAATTAATAAAATAATCAAACGAACTTTAATTTCCTAAAAACAAGTAAAAGTGAACTTGACTTATTATATGGAGTGATTGAATTTTAGGGTTTGACCGAACGAAAATTCCGGGTTATCACACATATACATGTAAACAAGGAACTAGTCTTAATTTTCCAAAAATGAAAATTCTCATTCAATATACAATATACAATACAACTTGCATAATTCCAAGTTTCTATCCAACTGAAACTTGGTTGATGAGAATATTTCCTTATTTGGTAAATTATGACACTTCCACAAATGACAGAATCAAATCCATTTTCCAATGTTGCTATCAATGGAATCATGTAAACAACAATTTTTCACAAATGCCCTTGTAAGGATACTTAAAATAAATAAAAACAAAACTTTTCTTTTATTTAAAACTTGCGGAAAAACTTATCCTTACAATGCAAATGCATATGAAAACTATGTTGTTATCTATTCCTATGCAATCTATCATAACTCTTAAGCAGTAGCTCAAAAATTCTGATCACCGAACCATGCGATCGAAATCCATTTACGCGATCAGAATCAACTTACTCTTCTTTAAGCTTCCTTTCCTTTCTTTGATTTTTAAAACTTCAACATGTGACCCAGTCACGTCATTTAATAAGAATCTCCAAATAGGAACTTAATAGAGTTAGATAGTGGACTTACCTGAAGTAGAGTCAAACTTTTTCACTTGACCAACCTTATGATCTTTCAGGTAATAGGGCAAATTTGCAACCAATGCCCCTTCCTTTGGAAATATAAGCATATGGACTCTTCGGGAATGATACACAAGACTGTCTCAGAGTTAGCCTTTCTCTTTACCATTTGGTCAATTGAGTTGACTATGGCCGATCCTTTTCCATTGGGAAGAGAAAGCTTTTCTGGATTTTCAATGTTACCATTTTCAATGTCCATGGAAGTTTGGGAAGTTGATCTTCTAATTAATTTTTCTTTACCAGTGCTCCAAATCCATTATGATTCAGTAGTACCTAACAAGTAGATAAGATCGTTAAGGGTCATGTCATAGTCTGTTTCATAGTAGTCCCAAAGGAAACTCACTATGTGACTTAGAAAGTGATTGAACAACCAACTTTCTCAAGACTTTGACACCCAACTCTCCCGACTTGTCAATATGTGACTTCATCTCCAAGATGTGAGCACACATAGACCTTGCTTGCCAATAGGGCTTGAGTGACCTTGAACTATTCAAGAACTTGTGGGTTTGGGAGAATAATTGGAGGAGGTGGAGGAAGTGAAGTATGACTTCCATGAGCCAACCACGGGACATCATATTCATTAGGAAACTTGTTCCAAGAGATTTAGGAATATCATAGTTGTCTGAACCAGACATATACAATGGGAGATATTTAAGTTAGTTGATTTAAGTCCTTAATATAACACCCAATATGAAATATTAAGGCTAGGACCCAACACAATACTTTTATAACCTGGAAGAGGAATGTTGTAATCCAAGCTATAAAATATTTGAAGGTAGGCGAATGACGATTCATCAGTTTCCACCATGAAAAACAAAATAGAAACATTAGGTTTCAATTGGATTTGAAACTCCTAGATCTTTTGAGATTCATTAAACTTTTCAATGGCATGTTTCAATCTCGATTGTGCTCTCTCAAGTTTTGTGACTGGGATGCCGAGGATCACAAAACAAGGTGTGAATAACCATGCAAATATACTTGGTACCCTTAATATTTATCACTTAATCGATGTGCCGGTTAACCACAGGCGCTCCACCGATCCTATGATAACCATTAAGTTGCCTTTTGCCTACCTTGTTAAATCCAGGTTAGTGTGCCGGTTAACCACACGCGCTCCACTAACGACTTAAGCAAAGTGCAAAGTGTAATTTCATGGGTTAGCACCAAATTCACATTTTCCTAAGTAACTAAGATTGAGAATTTATAAGAGTTTAGTTGCTTAGTATCTATCATTAATAATTTTAATGAAGGAAGAATTATAGTCCTTGTCCTCCCGTTCGACTAACGACCCTCCACCAGTCAAGGAAGTGGTGGGTGAGAGTGGACACCCATTAAGCTGCGATTTTATAGGCAACAACCTTATACCCCCTTATAGATCGGCTTCGTGAATGAGGCATACTAACGGTAAGACTGACTTGCTCTTATATATATATATATATATATATATATATATATATATATATATATATATATATATATATATATATATAGAGAGAGAGAGAGAGAGAGAGGTGGGTTCAATTGAGATAATAAAAAAGGTTGAGAATGGGGGAATCATTCTCAGCCACTCATTTAATCTAAGCATAAAAAGACATGGTGGCAAACTTGTAAATATGTTAATAATCTTCAATGTCAAATATGTAACTATAATTCGATAACAGTTCGTGACTTCGTTCATCCTCAAAATTTCTCCTCCAACCTTCAACAATCATCCAGATTTCTTCAACTAAACCATCATCAATGTCCTCTAATGTTAACCAATCATCAATATTCGTAGCTGGGAGGTTCGCCGTTCAAGACAAATTCGCAACCCAAATTCATCAATTTCATCGATTTGTTAAAGTTTGGAACTGGAATTTCCCAGATTCGCAAACGAAATCAGTTGGAATCGGAATTTCTTCGTTGTTCATAAAATTGGAATCAGTTTTCTTGACTCGCAGTCACGGTCGACATTGAAGGACTCAGAATCGGTACTCACAGGTTCCCAATCGGATTTTCGGAAATCAAAATCAAAATGAGAAATCGATCAGACATAGCTGTCGCGTCTGAAGTCGAAATCGGAAGTATATGATGATTTGGAATTGATAACTTGATGTTTTTAACATTTTTAAAATGGTTAACTTGTATGCACTCCAACTGTTTAATGAAATGCATAAACTAAATTACCACGTAATATTCATATATGAATATGTTTTCTCACTTGAATCAGTATATGATTATTAAAACAAAAAAACGAATATGCAAGTCTGTATGTTATTCATATGTGAATAACATATAAAAATTATATATATTTGTGAAAACACATTGTAATATTGATATGTGAATATACTGTGTAATATTCATAAGTGAATATATTATCTAATATTCACAAGTGAGTATATTATGTATTATTCACATGTGATATACCATATAATACTATGTAATATTCAAATATGAAAATATTATCTAATATTCATAAGTGAATATACCATCTAATATTCACAAGTGAATATACTATGTAATATTCACAAGTGAATGAATCGTCTAATATTTAAATATGAATATATTATGTTTAGTATATGCTATATTCATATATGAATGATACTTAAAATGTAAAAAAATTAATCATAGTTTTTATTCATAATTGAATAACAAATGTACTGTAGAAAAAACTTGATTCATTTTTATTCACTTATGAATAACGATAGCTGAAAATTAAAAAAAAAAAACTATTTTATTTTAAAATTATATCAATATGGATGTCTATTTGTAGAGAATAAAAAATCATGAATTTTGGTATATTTAAAATAATTTTTCGATAAAAATAACTCTTAAAAATTAAAAAAAAAAACGAAAAAGGAATATGTTTTTATATATATTAAGGTAATGTTTACATAGTTTAAGAAAATATGTTTTATTGAAAATACATGTTTATTCTTTTCCCATTTCCGCTGGTACGATGAAGGCTTTTGCGGCATATATATATATATATATATATATATATATATATATATATATATATATATATATATATATATATATATATATATATATATATATATATATATATATATATATATATATATATATATATACCTTTTAATGTATAGATAATTGTGGAGCCCACTATTTTTAAGAATTTTATCTTAAAAGCAAGTAGCATCAATATTAGCATTAGATTTTAATTGAGTCGTTAAGATTAAATATACGGTGATCCAGATGAAAACAATTAAGCCAATGACAATTGTTACCACTATAAAAAGGAAACACCATCTTAGCTAAATTGAAAAACAATTAAGATCTCTTTCGTCTATCATTCTCTCTAAGATCTAACATACGATTTATTTCCTCCTGTAAAACCCTAGATATACAATCGTAACTTCTGTCGTCGTTCTCCACCAGCAGTCAGCGCCCTGTACCCTTTGCACCATCAAAACTATCTCCAGTGTTGTAACTCCACACCACAGCCACCATTGCTGCAGTACCATCAGGATTCTCTGAATCTTGATACCGCCACCGTCCCCTTGACCACCAGCATTCAGATTCACGTTTTGTCATGTTTTTCATTGGTTTAAGATCTGTTAAACATTTATTATATATTTGACATTTTGGTTTTATGTTGTACCTTTTTGTTTAATTTGTTTCAAATCACCGAGTTGTTCAGATCTTTTGTTGAGTTGAAATTTACATAATTTTGCAATTGGTTTTATATATTTATGGCTTCGTTGTATATCTATTTGATATGGTTAAAGCTTTCAGATCTGGTTATTGTAAGCTTATGTATATCCATTCTAAAGACTTTACATTTTGTTGTATATTTTTTTAATGTAATTGTTTCTTGCAAAAGTTTGCCATTTTTTCGTGATCTACTCAATATATGCGGTTGAGAGCATAGCCATCTCCTCCCCACTTCGTCTACGTCTCCGACAACGAACCGTCAAAATTCGAAATGCTTTTGCCTCTTTTTTCGTTCACAATTGTTCTCTTCCAAGAACGCTGTTGTACCCTTCCCTCTGTTTTACAAGTCACTCCAGTGACATAGCTACGAAACACCACTACCATCTTTAACAACCATAGATCTCAACTATCATACAACCAGCCGTCACCATCTGTCAACGTCTCTGTTGCTAAACATCAAATATAACACCTCCATTCACCGAATAAGAAGTATCATGTTTAGTGTTCAGTTTGCTTTTTCTTTTTTTGTTAGTTTGTTGATATGTTTATATTCATTATGTACTGAAGTAGCTTTTTTTTTGGTTTATGAAATTTTAGATCTGAAAATTTGAACTGTGTATGATTACTTTCATTTTGTATAATATATGCTATTGAAATCTATTTTTTACGAAGCTATAATGCTGGTGTACCTTTGGGTGATATGGAACTACAGAAACCAAACACTTCATGCTCCAAGTTTGAACCTAATTCCGTGTTGGCCTTCGATGTAAAATCGCTGGCTCATTTATGGATAAATGCACAGAAACGAAAGGGGACTTTTAATTGGCGGGAATAGTGCTGTGACCCGATCTTTGAATGTTACAGCAGAATTAAGTAGTCATGTTTTTATTTATTGTTTTCTATCTAGTATTTTCCACAACATTCTTTGTTTGGGTTTTTTTCTTTCTTTTGTTTTTGTACCCCTAGCCACCCTGACTAGCTTTTCAGTTAATGGTTTATTCTTGCTTGCCGTTAAAAAAAAAAATCTATTTTTTACGTGTTAAAATTTTAGGAAATTCGTAAACTATTTCAATATTAAAAACGAAGCTCAAAAAAGTTTATCAGTTGAACTAAAAACTGAAAGTTAGAAGATTTTTATTTTTTTGTAAAGTATTTTTAAAATTCATGAGACAAAGATGTGTCCAAAAAAAGTTTAAGTTGAAAGATTTACATGCTATCATAGTTTGTAGTTTGTACAGTTTAATTATCTAGACAATTAAAATAAACATAAATAAAATATGTTAAGAACTATTATATAAATAAAAAAATGTCATGTTGTGTATCGATGAACTCCAGTCCACAAGTAGAAAATATTGCGGTTATATAATATAATATAAAAAAGCAGTTTAAGCTTGATTATGTCAAAGAGGAGATATATTTTGACGTAGACTCTTCAATACTTTTCCCTAAAAAATTGCAAGGCTCGATGCATACAGATCATGCAATGAAATTATGAAAACCTATCTTATTTCCGTGACCATGTAGGTTTTTTTAATGGTGTAGGCATTCATATGTCTACGAGATGTCTTCGAAATTTTCAATCTGCCACCAATTTTCATTTGTCTAATTTATAATGAAAATTGTGGTACTGATTTTTGAGAATTTTGTCTTGTAACAATGCAGACGTGACATTGAGATTTCATTTTTTCTCTTGCTATTTTGTATCAACACACATATGAATGACCATAAACATAACATAATTGTTTCTTGATCATGGAAATATAGTGAAAAAGTAATCAAAATATTCATAATTACCGTATAAAATATCAGGATCTTTTTGGCAGTTTTAGTTTTTCTAGGTAAAATGAGACCTGAGTATAAAAACATGAAATAACCATATGAATTTCTCATTCGTGGATTGTGGATGGAGATTTAGGAGTCATGTTTTCTTTTATATATCTATAGACAGATTATTAATTTTGTTAACTTTTTTTTTTATATTATTAATATTATATATTCGTTCCAATTTATGATCCAGTCATTAAATTTTAAAATTAATTTTTTTTATTTTTATTTTTTAACATTATTAACTTTGTTAAAAACTAAACATAATTTAAAAAAAAAAAAAAAAAACTAAACTAACATAAAGCCACTATAAAATGTGAATTTTGTAATAACGTTGTATTTTTCACCAAAAGTTTATTTATTATCATTTTTGTATTATGAAATCGTTTATATTAGTTTATGAATCAATCATTTAATTTTTGTCTCATTTACTCTTTAGCTAAAACTTTTATGTAGAGTTGTCCTAAAAAATATAATGCAACAAAATAAAGGTAATAAAGAAGCTTGTGGAAAAATATTACAATCACAAATTTACATTAAAATGTCGCGTGAAAAGATTTGTTGTGTAAATACCGTGAAAATAACAAAAAACAACATTGAAATATTTGTTGTCCCAAAACTAGGGGTGTAAGTGAGCCGAGCTACTCGTGAGCTACTCGGGATCGACTCGTTAAAAGCTCGACTCGAGATCGAATTAAACAAGCCCGAGCCGAGCTCGAGCCTAGATATGAGGCTCGTTTACTAAATGAGCTCGAGCTGAGCTTCAATTAATGGGGCTCGCGAACCTAAACGAGCTTAAACGAGCCTATATATATATATATATATATATATATATATATATATATATATATATATATATATATATATACACACACACACACACACACACACACACACACACACACACACACACACATATATATATATATATATATATATATATATATATATATATATATATATATATATATATATATATATATATATATATATATAGGCTCGTTTAGGCTCGATTAGGCTCGCGAGCCCACTAAATTGTTCATGAGCCGAGCTCGAGCTTGGTCATGCTCGGGCTCGGCTCGGCTCATTTACACCCCTACCCAAAACTATTCATTGTAATGAAACTAACACCCAAACAAAACTAACAGCTGCCGCCGCATCGCACGGGTATACCACTAGTATATATATAATACTATAAAATATAAATGTTTAATTTTAACTTTTAAAACTCTAGGGTTTTGAATTAAAGTATGTATGAGACTTTACAAATTCCAAAACTTGAGGGCAAGTTTTGAACTATTCAGAAACTTTTGGATTTTCATAACTCATGAGTTTAATTAAAGTTTTTAAAACTTTAATGAAGAGACTCTTGAACATCCACAACTTGATGACAAGTTATGAAGATCATAAACAAAAAGACTCTTCGGTTTTTGTAACCTAAGCATTTTAATGTATCTTTAAAAGACATGAACTTTGGTAATCCATAACTTGAGGACAAATTATGGACTCCATTAAAACACATTTAGATAAAGAATTAACTAACAAACAATTTTGCAAATAATTCCTATGATCTACCAAAACTCATAAGTGTATGAACAATTATATCAATAATTTCAAGAATTACATAAACACACATAAAGCTTGAAATTTTGATAACAACTTTTAAATTGGTTTACCATAATCATTACCACATCAAAAACATGTTTTATAAGTCCAAAACAGTTTAAGGTAATGATTCTAGACTAATTCTAGACTTAAAACTCGAAGATATGATGTCAGGGGGTCCAACTCGTCGAGTGCATGAACCAACTTGACGAGTTGAATGAATTTAGGCATGGACTCGTCGAGTCCCTTATTGGACTCGTCGAGTCAGCTGACCAGACAACATATAAACTTTGATTTTCAACAATTTGCAGCAAGTATAAAAGAAAACAAGCCTAGGCTTTGATACCAGTAAAGGGTTTTGAGCATTCTAACACTCCTATGGTGTACATGCAACCCTATAAACCGTGGATCTATGTTTTCTCTATTAAATATCTAATATTCCAAGGTTTCATCCTAACTAGCATAATATGAAGCAACTATACTACAAGAATCTAGTAGAATGACATACCTTTTGATGTTGTAGCTTGATTCCATGGAGCTTAAGAGCCTAATGCATCGAGTGTGACACCTCAAACGGTTCACAAAATACCAAGACCCTTGGAATAACTAGAGAATAAGGATACATGCACCAAATCTATTTTTTTCCCTCTTATGTATACACACTAGTGCCCATTTCACGAACTAAGAACCTCTTTATATAGTGTTGAGGATTAGGGTTACATTAATGTAAACCCTAATACCCATGGCCTTTCATTTCCATAGGATCCATGGGTTAAACACTCTATGGACTATCCATGAAAGCTTATCCCAACCTAAATGAACTTGGCCCACCAAATATATAAGAGTCCATATTTAATTAGTTCATTTTGATCATTAGATTAATTATAAATTAATTCTTGATCAATAGTAATTAAATAATATGATTTCATATTAATATATTAGAACTTATAATATATTAAGATAAATCACTAGTATCCTTTTTTCTAATTTTGTCTATCCAATTGTTTCGATGCCATGCAACCTAAATAGACCATGACCAATCGGGTCAAGTACATACCAATTATAGTTATGGGCTTAGACACTAATCCAACATACAGATCCTGGAACTCTCTCGGTATCTGTTGCACCTCTATCACAGGTGCAAACTCAACCTTGACCTTGGGTGAGAAATCACTCCAGGTCATTGCATCAATATCGACATCATCTCCAATAGCTCTCCCGACCTCCTCCCACCAATCTTGTGCCCTGTTCTTCAGGAGGCAGGAATGAAGTCGGACCTTATCCCCCTCGGGACATCTGCTCGTACGGAAGGCGTTGGCAACATCACCAAACCACCTGCTTCTAGCGATGGGGTCCCGTGCCCCATGATAGCCGGGAGCTCCACAAGCTCTGAACTCCCTGAAAGTTAACGTGCGCGACCCCATCATATCCGCCACCTCGGTGCGGAAAGTACTCAACCTCTCTTCTAAAAGCTCCAAGATACCCTCCTTAATCGTACCGAAGATCACATGAGTTTGGTCGATAGTGGTGGGCTTGACCTCAGATGAAATGAACTCTCTCATCTGCTCATCTAGCTGCCCGGCTCTAGAGCCCGAGCCTAATCCATCACCAGCGCTTGAACTGCCAACTCATCTAGGTCGTAATGTCACCATACTGAAAATACACCATAAAAATCATCAGAAAACTTATCATACTCGAGGGATCTCACACACTACACGTTCCCTGGATTCATCTCATCCTTCTTTGATTCAAGTACGGATCCTCTGCTTTCAGTAGTACGGGCCCATACTACGTTCCACATTTATCCGTACTTTCCTCAAAAATTGCCTCAACTCCACCAAGTCCATTCTACTACTACTGCTTCACGCGTTAATCTCGTCCTAGGCTAGCCCTAGGGTAATCTCCCACCTACTCTCCGCCATCAGCTGCATAAGAAGCCCCTGCTACCCTTCCTTAACTAGATCGCGAATACAATTACATATTACTCAGACTAGATAATTCTTCGAATGAGAGTTCTCACACTATAACAGTTAGGACTGAAACAAGAGCTGCACAATAGCATTAAAAACTAGCCTTCTCAAATTATTTATTCCTCATAATATGTTGTAGGGTCCGATGGGTGTTGCGTCTTGGGCTCGTTCTTTAGTCCATTTTTGTATCCGGATTGGGCCTGTCTATCCGTGAGTTATTTCTAGGGTTTAGTATTTATAGATGCTTGCATGCATCTTAGTACGTAAGATTTGAAGTTGATTATTTCATAAATATTATCTTTATCGTTTGTAACCCTAGTAGCCTCTACAGCGGAAGTTCTTTGTCGAGATCTGCTGAGGCTTGAATCTATTGAATCATTCGACATATTTTGATTCATTCTTGTGCTTGATATTTATGTTTAACGTTTCTGTGATTAACTTGTTTAAAGATCTAAACGATCAAAGAGTTTCTTAACTCATCAATTGGTATCAGAGCAGGAGACTGTGTAATTCATACACATCTCTTCTGTGAAAGAAGTAATTAGGGTTTATTCCGCATTCATTGATATTTATTGAGCCGTCACTCCATAATTGAGGTATCTCATTAATTATTCATCTTGCCCTAATATTATGTATTACAAAGTCTGATCTTATAACAGGTTAAACGATCAAGCATGGACGATTCTCAATCTAATCCTATTAACATCTCAAACAGTATAGGATCTACAACCAAGATTCCAATTCTCTACACTCAAGATTACGAAGTGTGGATGCACCACTTTGAAGACTACGTCATTGGATCTGAAGATAATGGGTATCTAATATGGGAAGCTATTATATCTGGCCCATTTGCTCATTCAGGAACATCTAGAATCATTAAAACTCAAAAGGAGTACAATGATTTGTTGAAAGACGTGAAAGACGTTGCTCAGGACGAAAAGGAGAAGTTTCAATGCAACATTAAGGCATTGAGACCTCTCAGTGTGCAGATCAGTGTGCTTGATGAACTGATCAAGAAGGTACAATCTATTTTTATTTCATTTAAAATTCCACAAAAATCATATGAAAATGAATTAAATAACTTGAATTCAAGAATTTCAAATCTAGATAGTTGTTTAACGCAAACACGGGTCACGAATTCTAATCTAACTGACCAAATAAGTAGGGTGTCATCCAAGAGTGAGGAGCGAAGGATGTGGATAGAGCAGAAAGAGTTGGAGCTGATTAAGTCTAGGGATGAAAACATTTATTTGCAAAGAGACAATCTGAAATTATTAAAACAAAGGAATGTTTTTTTTTTGATTGCCAAAAGGCTTTATGCTAACATTACTCAACTGCATTTAAACTGTGAAATAGGACAGAAGATCCATCGCATGATTTTACCCTTCCTTGAGTTTAAGGAGGATGAAATTGACGCCGAAGCATACAACTGTGAAAGTGTTGTATCTTCTGATGATGTCAATCCTACTTATATGTATGGTCTGGACAAAATTGAATCCTTTATAAAGTCCAAAGACCATAAGAACATGCTTAAAAATCTTTTGGATGAAAATGATAAGTTGAAACCCAGGGCTGAAACTATACAAAAATTTGACTCATTGAGTACCAATTTGAGTTCAGAAAATAAAATTGATGTTGAAAATGCATCTGAACTTAATGAGGACGATGATATGAGTGAAATTTCTGTAGAGGACGAAGTTGACTGTTCCGAGTTCGTCAGGAGCGAACCTGAAAACCACAAAAACCTGATTTCTGAAAATTCTGTGGAATTCGCTCATTTGTCCAAAACTAAGTCCCCAATCCTTAAAGAAAAGGCCGTCGTGTTTCAGAATGTTAGAACAACTCCCAATCAGGTGTATAAGGTCATAGGAGTAACAAAACATCAGACAGCCGAACTCACTGCCATAGTGAACGAAGATAATGCAGATGGTTGTGATGAGTTGTTCTGGTCTGCACTGATAGACAACGCAGACAAAACAGTCGGTCTATCGGAGCGAACATCATGGAAAGCCAAAGGTAGATATGTGCCCGAACCTCTGAATAAGCCTACCAACTCTGACGTACCAAGTTCCAGTGGCACAAAAGAGATTCCAGTGGAAGAAGTCACCTCAACAAGCGAAACCTCTTCCATGAAGAGTGAACCTGTTGCTAAGAAGCTGAAACAAAAGGCAAATATCCACAAACAACCGAAACAGGTGAAAAATTAAAAGCAGCAGAGAAACCTGAGATACAAGCAAAATCTCAGAGCGAAAGCAATTTTGGCGCTCCTAAAATCCTCACTACACTCACTTTGACAAAAATTCTAAGTCAAAAGGAGAAGAAAACAAGAGTCAAAGGAACTTCGAATCTCTGATTCAAAAGAACCAGAGGAAGACTTTCGGGCCACAGGAAGAACATAACCGAAAGGATAGGTTCAGTCCCGAAAGCAACAACAACCGAAATGCTAGTTTCGGTCCGCCAAACAACAACAGGCAAAGACCAGATTTCAGCCCATCAAGCTTTTACAATAAAAGACCCAGTTTCGGGCCACCAACCTACAACACCCGAAAATCCAGCTTCGGTTCATCATCAAACGGAAACCGAAGGTCCAGGTTCGGTCCCCCAAATGACCACAACCGAAAGGGTCATTTCGAACCTCAAGTCAGGAAAGATTCTCATTCTAATTTCTTTTCCTCTAATTCTTCTCGTTCTCAATCTTCTTCTAAGCCCAATTCTGGTCCTACACAAAATTCAAGATCTTCAAAGGATTTAAAAGGAAAAAGGAAGATTTCCTCAGCTAAGGAGGACCGAAAGCAGGCTAAAGTCCAAACACCAGAATCTGAATCCAAAACACATGCATCTAATTCTAATAAAATCAAAGTGTTTACTATTAAACGAAAAGACGAAACAACCTTAATAAAAATAACATATCTTGTTGATGTTTCTCTTACTATTCCTGTTTCTGTAAAAGGCTCACGTGGACCCAAGAAACTTTGGGTTCCTAAATCTGCTTAATTTTTGCAGGTTATCAGTGATGAGCAGTTTGACGACGAATGGTACATAGACAGTGGATGCTCACGTCACATGACAGGAAGGAAGGAAGAGTTAAGGGAGTTTTGGTCACTTCAAAATGGTGGTAATGTCAAGTTCGGTAACAACTCTTATGGAACAATAAAGAGTTATGGGATGATAACAAATGGAGACTTCACAATAAGGAAGGTGGCGTATGTAGAAGGGTTGCAGCACAATCTCATCAGTGTATCTCAACTGGTGGGAGGTACCGGTCTCAAAGTCTCGTTTGACGACGAAGGTTCAGAAATTATAGAGAAGAAAACCAACAATGTCATTCTCAAGTCATATCGAAAAGGTGAAATGTTCCCTCTAAATCTCAGACCAATCAAACAGAATCCAACCATATGTCTTTTATCCAAAGCTCATTCAGACGAAAGTTGGTTGTGGCACCGAATGCTTTCACATCTCAACTTCAAAGACATCAACAAGCTTGTCACCGGTGGTCATGTTTGGGGTCTTCCATTGCTTAAATTTGATCGAGAACACTTATGTACTGCATGTGAAATGGGTAAACAGAGTCGTCAAAGTCACCCAACCATCATAAACACCAAAGTTGTTGAACCACTTGAGTTGCTTCACATCGATATGTGTGGTCCATCATCAATCGAGAGCATTGGCGGTAACAAGTATATCCTTGTCATTGTTGATGACTTCTCACGTTTTACTTGGGTATTCTTTCTAAAGCACAAATCTGAGGCGACTCCCAAGCTGAAGATCTTTATCAAGCTAGTCGAAGTGCAACTGAGGAAAGTCGTTCGAAACATCAGGAGCGACAATGGACTGGAATTCAAGAACAAAGAATTTGAAGATTTCTTGACAGAAAAAGGCACCAATCATAATTTCTCAGCCCCCTATACACCTCAACAAAACATAATTGTCGAAAGGCGAAACCAATCCCTGTGCGAGGCGGCCCGAACCATGCTAAGTTTTGCTTCTCTTCCCTTATATTTCTGGGCTGACGCTATTGCTGCAGCATGTTTTACTCAGAATAGGTCTTATCTCAACAAGCGTTTCTCTCTCACTCCTTATGAGATTATTAACAACAGGAAGCCGAATGTCAAGTTTTTTCACATGTTCGGTTCCAGGTGCTTTATCTTCAACTCCAAAGAACATCGCAACAAGTTTGATGTCAAAGCTGACGAAGGAATCTTTCTGGGATATTCTCTTACTTCAAAGGCATACATGGTTTTAAATAAACGTTCTAGAAGAATTGAAGAAACCTATTATGTGACGTTCGATGACAATTACGTCAAGAAGCTAAAGTCTACCGAAGAAGCAATTGGAGAGATTTTCTCTCAAACAGGTCAAGTCACAACCTCGATTGCCAATTTATTTGACCAGTTTGTAGACTTATTTGATGAACCTGAGAAAGCCACTCTTTCGGAAGCCAAGGCAGCAGACAACAAAATCGATCATCTTAAGCAGATTATCGAAGATCCAGCCAAACAAATGGGAGAAGGAGAACCAGTTCGAAACGAACCTCCCCAGAGCGGTACTTTGTTCGAGGGGGAGAATCAATTCTCTTCAAAACAACAAGACTCACATATTCAGGGGGAGAATCCAATATTTGACGAACCCGAAAGCCCAGCTACACCCGAAAGTCATGTAGCATCTGAAAGTCCAATAGCACCCGAAGGTCCAAATCAACCTGAAAGTCCAGTTGAAGAAAGAATTTTTGGGACAAATCCAAATGATTCATCATCTGTCGAGGGGGAGAATTCTGACATGCTCTATGACGATGATACTCAATCAGAATTAGAAGAAATGGTAAATGCTGAACTAGATCCATCATATGACCCAAGTTATCCTCCACTCACCAAATGGACCAGAGATCATCCTGCATCTCAAATAGTGGGTGACGCATCAGAGAAAGTTCTAACTCGCTCACAACTGAAGGCGAAACAAACTGCTTTACTCTCCAAAGTAGAGTTCTGCATGTTTAATTCTTTCGTGTCCAAAATTGAGCCGAAGACTGTCAATATTGCTCTCGATCATTCTGATTGGGTTCAGGCAATGCAAGATGAATTCAATGAGTTCGAAAGAAATAAGGTCTGGCGTCTCATTCCCACACCGAAAGATGCCTCAGTCGTTGGTCTCAAATGGGTATTCAGAAACAAAATGGATAAGGAGGGTAATGTGATTCGAAATAAGGCTCGTCTTGTGGTAAAAGGATACTTCTAGGAAGAAGGAATTGATTACGAAGAGACATTTGCTCCGGTAGCAAGGCTGGAATCTGTTCGAATATTTCTTGCCTATGCTGCACACAAGAATTTCGAGGTCTACCAAATGGATGTGAAGTGCGCTTTTCTGAATGGGGAACTTAAAGAAACGGTATACGTGGAGCAACCTCCTGGTTTTGTGAATGAAAAGTATCCAAATCATTGCTACATCTTAGATAAGGCAGTTTACGGTCTGAAACAAGCACCTAGGGCATGGTATGAAACACTAACTAAGTTATTAAAGATGTCTAAATTCAAACAAGGTTCGGTTGACCCAACCTTCTTTCGTAAAAAGGAAGGTAACCACCTTATGATAGTTCAGATCTATGTCGATGATATCATCTTTGGCTCAACGAATCCTAGCTTAACAGCTGAATTCAGAAAGTTGATGGAGACAAAATTTGAAATGAGCTCAATGGGTCCGATTAACTTTTTCCTTGGTTTAAATATTAGACAAGGACCCGAAGGCATCTTTATAAACCAGGAAGCATATACCAAGACTCTTCTTGCTAAATTCGGCATGATGGAAGATTCAAAGGTCAAAGTCCCTATGGCGTTCGGTACCAAGCTCACACCATCTTTGGAAAAAACGGCAGTTGACATAACGCTATATCGCCAAATGATTGGTTCCTTGATGTACCTCATAGCTAGCAGGCCTGATATAATGTTTTTTGTGTGCTACTGTGCCAGGTTTCAAGAAAATCCCCGTGAACCACACATGCTGGCAGTGAAAAATATACTCCGGTATTTGAAGCGAACCACTTCTCTCGGTCTCTGGTATCCCTCAAACTCAGGTTTCTTTGTTCAAGCCTACTCAGATGCAGACCTTGGAGGATGTGGTTTAGACAGGAAAAGCACTACAGGAGGCTGTCAATTCCTCGACGGGAAGCTGGTGAGCTGGCAATATAAGAAACAAACATTCGTTTCTCTGTCTACAGCCGACGCAGAGTACATTGCAACCGCTTCTTGCACATCTCAAGTGATTTGGATCCAAATCCAACTCCGAGATTATGGACTCAATATGAAAAAGATCCCACTATATTGTGACTCAGAAAGTGCAATTAGAATCTGTCATAACCCAGTGCAACATTCCAAAACCAAACATATTGCATTGCGGTATCACTTCATTAAGGATCATGTGGAAGACGGAAACATAGAGATTCACTTTGTTCGCACCACTAATCAACTGGCTGACATCTTCACCAAAGCCCTTCCTGAAGCGAGTTTTAATAAAATTCTACAAGGACTAGGTATGATGGAATCGGAGTCAGTACCAAAAACACCTTGTCAAACCTAAAAGTTGGAAGCGAAATGAACCGAACGTTCGGTCTATTTCGGGTTCGATTCCCATGGGTACCGAAATGAACCGAACGCTTGGGTTCGGTCCCATTGCACTTGTTTTCGCTTATCTAAAAAAGGTAGTTTCTTTGGTTGTGAACTTTTGTACACTTGTTTTCCTATTTTTTTAATTCCAAATTTTTTTTACGAACCGAAATGAACCGAGCGTTCAGTCTATTTCGGGTTCGGTTCCAAATTTTTTTTTTGTTTGGTTTGTTTTTGTTTTTCTCTTTACCAAATTATCAAAAACTCCATTTTTTTTGTTATTTGTCTATTCTTCTGTTTGTATTCACCGTTTATGGATTATCGATGGAGCAGGTATCATTCTCACACTTTTTAATAGCTAAGTGTCCCTAAAAGCATGCTGCTGCATGTTGTCCAAAGCCTCAACTGATTCTGAATAAAGCCCTACTGACTTGGTATATACAAACTTGTCTTCCAATTAGGTTACTGCATTTATTCTAATCATGAGCTACCTTACTCTTTTTCTCTGAGATAAGAGTTTTCTACTTAGTCATTATTTTAATAGCAGAGGTACTTTGGTTTCCTTACACCATCTCACATATTTTTCTCCATCATATTCGCTTCATACAAGTAACCCTTGAGACTCTCAGAAATTACCACTGAGATTCACTACAAGAAAATTCCTTTTTAGTGACAAAGTTTTTAATGACAATCGGAAATCTGGTCACTAACAACATTATTTAGTCACCAAATATTAAGTGGTCACTTAATTTTGGTAGTGGTATATGTTTAGTGACCAAATCTGAGATTGTTGTAAATGGGTTAAATACAAGAATTATCAACCAAAATCAGTGACAACTTTTTATGGTCACTATTTGGATAAAATAGTGACGACTTTTTATGGTCACTATTTGGATAAAATAGTGACGACTGTTTATGGTAACTAATTGGACAAATCAGTGATGACTTTTTATGGTCACTAATTAGAGAAAATAGTGACGACTTTTATTGATTAGTGACAACATTGAGTGACGAAACGGGTCGTCACAGATTAGTGACCAGTATATTCTAGTCACTATTTAGTGACCACTTATATATTTTGTCACTTAATCAATTTTGTGACGGACCTATAGTGACGAAAAGTGACGACCATACTTTTGGTCACTAAATGAATTTGTGAGGACTCTTTCTATTGTTAGTGACCATTTCATTTTCGTCACTAATTGACACTTTTTTTTGTAGTGGTTTATGGTTACACAATCTCTATGTTTATGATTTTAGCTTCGTGTCACTACGTGCTAAGTGAAACCCACAATTCAATACCTACTATGCATTGACGGTGAACAATTAAATTTGCTCTAGTTTTCACTCACGAATTAACGAATTCACCCAAATGGTTGTACCATGAGATCTCTAATTTTTCTTTTTGTGTGATTCTTATGAAATTGTTACATACCATAACATTTCTTCCCTTAGAATCCATTTTTTTTTTGAGATTTCACCTAATTTTTTTTTACGTGTCACTTAAATATTATCCAAACCTACTTGTTCATCAGACCACATTGGTCTCACAAGTTCTTCACTCGATTTCTGTCTTATGTCAAGATCAGGAACTCTTGACTGAAGCGAAAGCCTCCCAAATAAGCCTTATTAAAAGATGCCTTTCAACACTTGTAACTAGTGATTGATTGTACTTCAACGGGAAACCACACAAACACTTTAAAGTCTTTCTTGACTTTGAAGGAAGAGATTTGTGCCTGGGATCCACTGTTTTGTGTCTCTATTGACATCACAAATTCCCACCTATATGTTGATTTATTTCTCTATCTTTGACACTCTATGCACAAAAATATTTTTGATTTTCCAAAAATCTGGTTTCCTTCATTACAAGCTATTTTTTTTGGCTCCGGGATTTAATGCTATATTCTAAACGAGATGTGGTTGTTAATGCTACACGTGCTTACTTTTATCTATGAAGACAGCTCATTTTAAAAGGATAAGTTGCTGACTCAGCCGAAAGTCTAAACGTTTTAGTATTTCAAACGGCGCTTGATGTGAAGGCGTGCGAAACAGAAGAGTTTTTCTCTCTCCTGCGTAATCATGGGGGTTCTAAACTGTCACGCGTCAATCACCTCAGGAAACGCTCCGTTTTTCAAGAAGATTTGGGACCAGATTCTTCTCTCTCTTCTACCCACGGTATAAAGGGTAAACCCTAAAGTCTTTTACCTCTTTACTGCACCAAATATTCAGAGAGCAAGAAACGATTACTTTCTCCCACTGTTCATCATCTTCTCCAAAACCACTCTTCAATGGCGGACTCTTCTTCAGTTCATGCTACCTCCCACATTCTGCCTATCCGACCTCAACAAAGCCTGATCATTGATCTCACCCCACATGTCTACGACGCATTCATGTTCCTAATTGTGGAGTGTCTCAAACACTCTCCACTGGTTCCAGCACTAACCAAGGTTGAACTCGTTTCAATGGAGTGTTTATCGCATATCTTCTCAACTGCCCACTATGACAAGTCTGTCGATCAAATTTTCTTCGACATTCTTGATACCAAATCCTCCATCTCCAAACAACGATTTTATTCGCTTCTAGGGTTTGAACCTGATGAGTCTAGGGTTAACCCTGGATCTATTCATGTGGGACAATTGTTCTCCATGTTTTACAACATGGGTTACACCGAGATTTTGACCACTGTTACCAAGTTCAAGAAATCATGTCTACCTCCTCAGTGGAATGGCTTCTTCACTGTGCTGTTCAAAGGGCTATCCGAACAAAGTGAAGGTTCTGATGGGGCTAGCCGGCTGTTTATGACTATTCTCTATGGGCTGTACCACGACATCAATCTCGACTATGGATCGGTTTTATGGCAACAGCTGATTCAAAGCCTTGTGTCTACTTCTCGCCATTATGAGATTTCTTATGCCAGATTCTAGACGCTGGTCACGAAGTGGGAAATGGACAAGTATCATGTCCCTTCGTTGCTGATTCTCCACTCTCCTCGATCGGTATTTTCCACACAACGAAGATCATCGTGTTTGATGCTTCGAAATTTCAGTTCGTTGGCTCCATCCCTGATTCAATGTATGCGTATGTTCCAAGGGATAGTCGCATTATCAAAACCTACAAGGAGTTTCTTCATTCAGGCCCTAGAGAGCTCACTCCCGAAATGATTCAATCCATCCACGACACTGACAGGCCTGCTCCCAGGGGAAAGAAACCAGAAAAGAGGAAAGACAAGAAAGTTGTCAAAGGAGCGAAAGGTCCTTCTCCAAAGAAGCGAAAACCTTCGAAGGCAGCTCAATCACCTCCACCTAAGAAGAGGAAAACTCAGCCCAGGCACAAACTCATTCTTGCCTCTTCTTCCAATGAATCAGAGGATGAGAGCTCAGACTCTGAGGAGTCGATTCGAGGTGACACTACTCCTCGTTCGCCTTCACCTGAGGTACCTGTTTCAACTACACCAGTTTCTCCTCCTCCAATCTCTATCTCTATTTCCATTCCCCCCATAACCTCCACTACTCAAATACCACCCACCTCTATCCCTGTACCACCTCCTATTTTCACAGAAGCTACGACAACAACCACTACTGGAGTTCGAACCAACGTATCTGATACGAGGGCTCCTACTTCAGCACCTGAACCCACACCCGCTACAGAACAAACTTCCATACCCGAACCTACTCCCACAGCCGAACCTTCACCTTTGCCTTCATCTCCCAATCACTCAGCTGATGACGAGACTTTTCTTGGAGG
Source organism: Lactuca sativa (assembly GCF_002870075.4). Classification (NCBI taxonomy): domain Eukaryota; kingdom Viridiplantae; phylum Streptophyta; class Magnoliopsida; order Asterales; family Asteraceae; genus Lactuca; species Lactuca sativa. Next base: position 119,747,513 of record NC_056623.2, on the reverse strand, counting down.
AGAAGACATGACGTTTGACTCGGTCTACTATAGTCCGTATCAAGTTCAAAGTGATGATGACAATGATGCCTGTCACTAAAAAGCATCTCAAGGAACTTCATGAGAAAATCGACAGTCTCATCGCTTCCTCCTCTTCCTCTTAGTCCACTATCTCATAGGCTGCCATTCAGGGGCTAGTTGATACGTTTACCAAGGCTCATGAAGCCTCCATCAACTCTGCAACTGCTGCTATCGACGCCTCTACCAAGGCGTGTGCTGTTGCGACCGAAAAAGTCGAAAAACTATTTGTCAATGCTAACAATCTTTTGTAGTCTTTTCAGGAAGCCGCTGATTCCAATGCACCGAAGCTTAACTCCCTTGTCGAGAAGCTGGCCACTTCATTCGCCTCCGAACTGCAGTCCTTTGCCAGTCTTCGTCAGTCTCTCGATGATGACAATAAATCATTCCAGGCGATTGTTGAGGAGCGTTTGACAAAGCTTCAAGAAGATCTCGCTTCAGAGAACTCAGTGATGGATGCTCTTGCTCGCAAGACTACTGGTCTCAAAGTCAAGAGTCTTCATCTTTTCCAATCAGAAAAGGAAGTTGCGTCTCTTCGATCTGAGCATGCGGTTATCTCCACGTGTGTTTCGGATGTCCACGCTGCCCTCTCTAACATCATCAAAGCACATGATCCCATCCTGAACTACTCTGTGAGGCGCACTCTAGCTGAGAAGCTTGCTCCTACCCTTTCCCTACTAAACAAACTTGAAGGGCTTCTTAAGTTTGTGGCCCATCCAAAACAAGGGGGAGAAGATGTGTCTCAACCGCCTCCTACTTCTACATCAACTAAAGCAACCGAACCTCCTCCAGCAGGTCAAGCTTCAGGTTTGGGTGTTAAAGATAAAGGGAAGAAGATTGCTGAAGACAGTGATGGTGATGGTGATAAAGAGACCATCGCTGATCTCTTGAAGAAACAAGGCCGGGAAAAGGATGTAGACATGAGTGCTCGCGTTGCCAGAGAGGCCGAGGCGAACGAAAGAAAAATGAAGGAGGCTCATAATCTTCTTGAGAGTAGAAAAACTCTATTTCCTCCGTGGACACTTGAGAAGCTTATCAAAGAAGCAATTGAAACTCCCAGCATCCTGTGGCTCGAATCGGTGATTTCCTTGGATTGGATCAATTATGTCGAATCTCAGTTCGATATGCCACTGACCCGAAAGGCCTTCATATCCCATGCTTTTTCTCATGTTGCTGATGTCCCTCATCCTCACCCAAAGGTTGATAGGGAGCTCGTTGAATTCTATCTGAGGTCTGCTCAGCCTCAGTATCAGACATGGAGTGCTCAAAAGATCATTAACGTTCGGGTCCTCATACCGTTTCGTGAGGGGAACTTCACAAACGTTCGGTTCAAAGTGCTGAGGGGTTCTGCTAAATCTGAACAAGCTATTTCACTTGCTGATCTTCCCAACCTGAATCCACATGATTGGATTATTCTGCACAACATCCTCCTCAACAACGAACCTGAGTATGGGCGAATCATCGATCACTTCAAAAGGATGCTTGTTTGCTACATCATGGAGATTGCCAAGATGGATAAGGAGATCGCAAGTATTTTCAAGAAAAAGCCTACCATCTCTCCTGTTGGTTCTGCAAGTGATTTAAATATGATGCAGATCGGAAGAATCGACCCGAAGCGAAACTCTGTCATGTTCACAAGGAACGAAGGCCAAAAATGCCTGTTCGCCTTGGCAGATAAGTATCTATACACCGCAGAGTGCTTGGAACATGTTTTGGGGATTATTCATCGATGCAAGCAGAACTCTGCAGATGACAAAAAGTATTTTGACGACATGATCCAGTGGTACATTCGCTTCAGACAGACCATCCTTGCCCTCATTCCACGTCTGTTTGAAACCAAAAATAAAGTTCCTGCAGCTGGACCCAGCAAGCCGAAGTAGAGTCTCGCTCCAATTGACGCAAAGGGGGAGATTGTAGGGTCCGATGAGTGTTGCGTCTTGGGCTCGTTCTTTAGTCCATTTTTGTATCCGGATTGGGCCTGTCCATCCGTGAGTTATTTCTAGGGTTTAGTATTTATAGATGCTTGCATGCATCTTAGTACGTAAGATTTGAAGTTGATTATTTCCTAAATATTATCTTTATCGTTTGTAACCCTAGTAGCCTCTACAACAGAAGTTCTTTGTCGAGCTCTGCTGAGGCTTGAATCTATTGAATCATTCGACATATTTTGATTCATTCTTGTGCTTGATATTTCTGTTTAACGTTTCTGTGATTAACCTGTTTAAAGATGTAAACGATCAAAGAGTTTCTTAACTCATCATATGTAACTTAATGTATTCGTTTACTAGTGAATTAAATATAACTAGGACTCCTATTAGCACAAAGCAAGGACCATTTGAGCATTGAGTAACCATAATCAAGCATAACCTAAACAGACTATCATACTACTGACTAATCAATACTAGCATACAATTCAATAAGCTCATACAGTAGGCACATAAGGCATCATCCCTAGATCCTCAGCCCTAATCTAGCATGTGGTTCTCATACACACATAACAGGCATACAATGTATCATTCCTAGATCCTTAGTCCTAGTCTAGAATGCAATTCACATAATCATATAATATCATAACAAACTTGTATGTGTAATTTGGGAGACTTACCTGAGCTCGATTGATTGCATGCACCACACCCTTTTCTATTTCCAAAATTCTTTTATAAAAATGGTTTTTCTTTTCAAAATTTTATACCAAGTCCTCAGTTTGAGTTCAGACACACCCAAGAGTGTGTGTGAATCCCTCAAACCAAGGCTCTGATACCAACTTGAAAAATCCCAAGAGTACGGTCCAAAAATTTCATTTTTAAATCATAAATAAGCAATAGTTAACATTTCATCACATAAAAACCATAAACCATGTGTCTCAAAATATCATAAACATTTGTAAAATATATCAGAGTATAAACATCGCAGGCAGGAAACATGGTGTGTGCACTGCAATCATCCCAAGCTCTTCCCTTTGCTGCGTGAAGTACCTGAAACAGAATCTGAAAACCGTAAGCATGAAGCTTAGTGAGCCCCCCAAACTACCACATACCATACACATATCACATAAACATATCATGGTCCCCGCCCAACTATATCGGGCCATGCCCGACATCGCCCTTTTCCGGCATCGGGCCCGCCCGGCATCGAGCATAGCTCGACTTACATATGAGCCTAATACACATAAACCCTATAGTATAACATAACATATAAACATTCCTCGGGCCCCGCCCAACATCGGACCAAGGTTAGGAAAACATACTGACATTCCTCAGGTACCGCCCCGTCAAAGTCAAAGTCAACGTCCAGTTAAAGTCAAAGTCAACCCTGAGTTGATTCAACTCGTCGAGTCATCCCCCTGACTCGCCGAGCTCCCATGCTACTCACGGTCATGATAAAACGAGTCAACTTGTAGAGTTCTTCCTTGTATATGATCGAGACAAATCGACTCAACATGTCGAGTCCCTCTCTGGACTCGCCAAGTTCCTCATTCTGTTTGGGCCATCTTAATGTATTAAGCCCATATTCTTCATATCTAAGCTCCTTTCTTCACCTATACTTTGAAAACGTCCTTTTAAGGGTAAAGTTTCAAAATTTACCCTTTAATACCCTCAAATAGCGGTTTTAGCTCAAACCCTAACTCCATAGGACCTAGATCTTGGTCCACAAGCCATCCATACTCCAAACTAAAGCTTACAAATAGAGATCTAGACCCTAAACACTATATGAACACATAAAGCTTCCACGTTTCTCTACATGCATGGCCTTTTGGAGCTTAAATGGCCAAAATGACACCCTATGGCTTGCATGGGGCTTCAATGGCCATAAAGTTTGCACCTTTATGCCATGAAAGCGCTCCATGATTCCAGATCTGAAGGTTTACTCACTTGAGACATCAATATCCCAAGATCAAGCTTCTTGGACAAAAAACCCAATAAAGTGATGATAAAGAGATCTAAGAGTTTACAAAGCAAGTTTGAGATTTGATTACCATAAAATGATGAGAACGAAATGGAGTCGCTGGATCTACTAGCTTCTTCTTGAATCCCCAAGCTTCTCCTTCCTTCACAAGATTCAAAACACACCAAAACTCACTTAAATATGGCTCATAAGCTCACAATTGCATTAGGGTTTCTGAATCTAGGGTTTGGGACTTGGAGGCTGGAAATGAGGCCATCAAGTGGGGATTAGGATGCTTAAATAGGGTGCAAAACCCCAAAATTAGGGTTTCATCCTGGAAGCCCTACTCGTCGAGTTGAGGGCACTTAAATCGTCGAGTAGATTTCTTAAAACTCGTGTCCCTTCTAGTGTCTACTCGACGAGTTTGAGGCTTCCAATTCGTCAAGTTTCTCTATAAAAATGAATAAATTATAATTAAATACATACCAGGAATCTAGTGTTACAAGGGATTAAACCTTACGAATTTCAGCTTTTTTCCTAGGGTTTTAGGTTCAATGCTTATGCTTATGGATTATAGTGTGTGGGTTATGGCTAATGGATTAAGGGTATACGGTGTATGTCTTATAGATTGAGGCTTGTAGGTTATTTCTTAAGACTTGCAACTAAGGCTTCTATAACAAGGCTTATTGTTTATGGTTTATGGCTTCTAACTTAGGGTTATTGTTTATGGTTTAATCCATAAGCCCTAAGCCTTAAGATATAAACCATATGCCTTAAGTATCGAAGTTATAAGCCCTAATACCTAAACCATAAGCCTTAATTTGCAATCATTATGGCATATGTAATAAGATATAAGCCCTAAGCCTTTAACACCAACCCTTAAGGCCATGAGTCATTAACCATAAGCCATAAATCATAAGGCCTAAACTCTATACCCTAAGGCATAAATCCTTATGTCACAAAGCCTTAAGCTATAAGTCATAATCCAGAATTTATAAGCCACAAGCCTTAAGCTTTAATCCATAAGCTTTAATCCATCATCACAAACACATATTATGACATCTCAGAATTTAGGTCTAAAATTGTAGACATTCAATTCATAGTCAATGTTTTTGTAATTTGATTCACTGAGTTTACATCTTTTATAAAATAAATAATGTCATTTTAACTGTTATAAGATATCAGATCGTATCTTACTTCCGAATGTGTAAACTGTCAAACGAATCAAACAACTCAAACTGTAACCCTAGTTAATGTGTCTGAAAAACTAAAAATTTGTATTAAGCAGTTGTAAGCGAAGCAAACATTCTAGTCTTATAGTACATGTTCCATTGTTTCCAAAAATATAAAGAACGTCCAAAATGAAGTTCGTATAGAAAAGTTACAACGGTTATATGAAAACAAACCAGTAAAACACTAATTTTCATTAACTATAATCGAATCGATCCGTTGAGGTACTTTCACACCCCATATGGAAATTATGTGAGCGTTTTTGGACTAAAGCTATGGTCTAATATTTAATTTCATACTCGAAATACTTTTAGCGAAAATATTTAGAAAATTCGAAAAATCGAGCGTTTCGAGCCATTTAGACGCAAAACATTAAACATGATTTCTTGGATTTCTACAACTCGAAAAATTAATCCATTCGGGTTTCTGGAATCCTTGAATTAAATATTGAACATTCTCCACCTTCGAAAAAATTAGTTGTCATGATTAAAGTGCAAATCTTCCTAAAGGTACTAAGTATGGTTAATTGAAGTGTTAGGCCTTATATCAAGGCATGGCCTTAGAGAGGAACACTTTCACTATAAATTGAGCTTAATACATCTCCACTTGAACCACCAAAAATCATAGCTCTCCCCTCTCTAAAACTTCCTCTCTCTATTAGCATTCTACCATCACCAAAACACCACCACAACAACACCATAAACCACTGCGACCCCACATTTCTTCCCCGTTATATGTAACATCCTGTTTTGAGAAGTTCTTATTTTAGGATTTTGTACAATAAATGGATCAAATGGAGGCATTGGGATTCAATAGAATGAAGTTTATACTCTATTGGAGGTGTACGATGTTGGACAAGGGATTTAAACCTTGGATTGTTCAATGGAAGCTGAGGGGTAAAATGGGAAAGGTTTTGTTTCAGGCTCCTTACCTAAATTAAATATTTTAGTTCGATATGTTTTAATCATAAGTAACAATATAGAATTATAGAGCTCGTCAATACCTTTCTGTGGATATAAAGATCATCGAAAACGGTGTTGAAACAAAGAAGTTGTGGATGTTTGAAGTTAAGTTGGAAAACGGGAGTCTGGCTGTACGCTGGGCGTACACCAACTAGTATGTTGGGTGTACTAGGCTGTAGGGACACGTTTTTAGGGACTTATTCTAGGCGTAATTTTAGGTACGCTAGGCGTACCTCCACAATGTAAAACCCTATTTTCGTGGTTTTGAGCCCTATTTAAGGACTCTAACCCCTTGGGGTCCTTCCTAATGTCAACCTCCACCCTCTTGAGCCTGCAACTCGAAACTCTAGCCCCCTAGAAAAAATCTTAAGCCTTTTTTTATATGTTTTGAGTGCATTTTAGATGAAAGAGAAGTTAAAGCTTGTTGATTGTTGAAGCTCAAGCTTGTGGATCCAGAACCTACATTGCTTTTCTCAACTGCAGAAGTTATAAAGCTCGAATCTTGATGATGGATTTGTTAGGTCTAGCTAGTTTTGGGTTTTATGAGCTTATTTGGTGACTTTAGTGAATAAGTTTAGATCTTGAAAGTTTGTGACCTTATTATGGATAAAGTTGGAAACTTTATCCATCTAAGCATCATATTGATACGGATATGAAGGTTGGAGACTTGGACTTAGTGGAGTAAGCTGAGAAAGATGCATTTTTGGTCCCTTTGAGACTTAAAGACTAGATCTTGGTTGTTTGGACCATACTAATGGATAAAGTTGGAAACTTTATCTATTATAGAGCTATTATGAATCATAAAAATGAGATCTTGGTCCCTTTCTTATCTCCGTGCAAGAGTCATGATGCTTTGGTTTGTATATTAAGTTAGGATTTTGGGGTATTGACTCCTTCTAGCCGTGGAAAGTCATAAAGTTTAAAACATTATGGCATTGAATATTTTTTTGGGACTAGATTTGAGCTTTGGACATGAGATCTTAATGAAATTAGTACTTAATGAAGGAAAATGAAATTGGTCGAGTATGTTGAGCATACCTGTTAGTACACTGACCGTACTAGGTTGGAGCATCATAATCAGGATGGGATCTACTACACTGAGCATAGTGACTGAGTACGTTGGGCGTACTCAGTCTGTATTGACCTCCCTTGACTTTTTGACTTTGACCAGGAATTTGACCAAGTTTGACCTAAGGGCATTTTGGGTAATTTTAATAGTAGTTTGAGATTTGGGTCCCTGTTAATTGTGTGTGTGGCTAGTTGAGATAGCTTTTGGAACAATGATCGGTGCAGCTATTCTTTCGAACTGTGAGGTGAGCTTTCTCACTGTACTTATGGGTCGAACGCACCAATGTCGGTCCACTGGATTGTGTATGTAGGATGCTAGTTGTCTTTGTAACTCTTACATGTTTGTATGACTGGGTTGAAATATACCCCAGGGTTGGGCCCATTATTGCATGATCTGGTTGAAATAGAACCCAGGGTTGGCCCCATATATGTATGATTGGGTTGAAAGAAACCATAGGGTTAGGCCCATGATTGTATGTTGGGTTTTATTATACCTCAGGGTTATGACCAATGATATGTATGGTATGTGGTTCTTTGGGGAACTCACTAAGCTTTATGACTACAGTTTATGTTTATGGTTTTAGGTATTTTTTTTCAAAGGGAAGAGCCTGACTTGATTGCACTACATCCCTTTGAGTTTTATTCTGCACTTAATGTTTACCAATTACTCTAATGTGTTGAGAATAATTTGACTCTGATCGTCATATGGAAAAAAATGAATGTCTTTTAACTTATTTAAAATAAAATTTTACTCGGTATTATTGGGATGTTACAAGTTGGTATCAGAGCCTTGGTTTGAGGGATTAGGGCACACTTGGGTTTTTCTGAAATCAAACTGGGGAGTACATAAAATCTTTTCAAAGAAAATGAATTTTTCCAAAAAGGTTTTTTAAAAAAAAGGGGGGTTGTAACGACCCAAATCTTAGAAGAAATTTTTCATTTTTAATCAATCAAACACATTCGAATAAACCATGAAATCCCAAAACAATTGTTTTCAAATCCACATCATTACAACTTTATTTTAAAACATCAGAGTGCCCCATAACATATCAGTGACAAAGAGAGTGCATGCTGTGCTATCACGCCTTGCCCTTGCCCTTGGGCTTAGATTTACCTGAAACAAATCCGCAAAATGGTAAGCTGAAAGCTTAGTGAGTTCCTCAGAGCATACCCACACAAAAACTACATACAATATATCATGCTAGCTAAAACAGCTATACATATCGCATAAGCCATGCATACAGAAGATAGGGATGCCGTGGTCTCGTCCCCAGGGTCTTACTCCAGGATGCCATGGGCTCACAACATGGTCTTACACCTAAGTGACATAGGCTCTCCCATGGTATTTGATAGGAAAGCCATGGGCTCTCCACATGGTCATACATCCGAGTTCCATGGGCTCTCCCATGGTCTTCGATAGGAAAGCCATGGGCTCTCCACATGGTCTTACATCCAAGTGACATGGGCTCTCCCATGGTCTTCCATACAAACATACCACATATAATACTAGCATACTTCCTAGCTCATACCAACTATCATGCCAAATAACACCATTACAGCTAGGGCGCTACATATCATGAAATGGGTCGGCCTTGGTGCCTTAGACCAATTGGTATGGTAAGGAGACTCACCTCTCGAATGCTGAACTGGTAAGCTGAAGTCAGATATGTCCCACGCTGCTTCTTCTCAACTTCCTATAATCATCAAGTGATTCGCTTAACACCATCCCATAAATATCCCCAAAGTCCACCTTAGTCAAAGTCAAGGTTAACAGTCCATGTTAACCTCAACTTGTCGAGTATAACCAGCCACTTGTCGAGTTCCTTGCATGATTCGTCAACTCGTCGAGTCACTTGAGTGACTCGTCGAGTTCCCTAATTTTCGAGGCAGCACACTCTCAACTACAAAACCTAGGCCGTAAACCGTTTGGCCGTAAACCATCTAACCAAAAACCCCTCGGCCGTAAACCCCTAGTCGTAAACCTGAGTCGCCGAGTCCCCCTTCCTGTTTGCTTGTTGTGATTATACTCCGAATACAGGGATTCTAGGGCTTAGATGCAAAGCCTTAAGGTTTCTAGAAGGATAAAGTTTCCAACTTTACCTTCTATATCCGTTCCAAATGCTCCAAGGTTCTAAATAAAGGTTGGAAAGCTCCACAGCTTTGCTATATGGTCCAAAACTCTAGGGGTCTAAAATCCTTCCTTTCCAGAAAGGTGTCTAGTCCTCAAAATGTTCCAAAGGTGGAGGCTTTATGGACATGCATGTCCAATACATGTCCTTAGGTCAAAATGGCCAAAAAAAGGGAAAGATGCCCTAAAATCCTTGCATGGTGTCCTTGATCGACCAAAGGCCAGATCTAGCCCACCTTGGGACCATTTTGCTCTGGAGATTCATAAACTTGCAAAATTTATGAATCCTATGTTGGATATGGTGTCTAAGTCCATAACTATTTATGGTATGTACTTGACCCGACCCGGCATGGTCCATTTGGGTTGCATGGCACCATGCAATTGGATAGACTAAATGAGAGAAATAACACTTGTGGTTATTAATATATTATAAGTTCTAATATATTAATAATATTATTTAATTAGTTTGATCAAGAATTAATTTTAGAATTAATTAAGTGATCAAAAGATAACTAATTAAATATATGGGTTGATTATGTAAATCATCCATAACTTATATAGTGGGCTAAGAGGCTCCATGGATAATCTAGTTGGGTTAAACCCATTGGATGCTCCATGGAGGCTCCATGGGAGTTACAAACCCATGGGTCATGGAAATGAAGAGTCATGACACATTAGGGTTTACATGGTGTAACCCTAGCTGTGTCAACACTATATAAAGCTCATGTGTTCTCCCAAAATCGGTTAGACAAGAAACAATAGGGCTAGAGCCGATTTTTAGAGTGTTATACTTTCTCTCCAAGTTTACTCCATAGCATTTGGTGTTGTGTGAAACATTTGAGGCATCACACTTGGGGTGCTAGGCTCACAAGGTTTCAAGGAACATTTACAACAACAAGGTATGTAGTTCTATCTATTATTTAAGTTAAAATTGTTCCCCATGTATGCTAGATAGGAGCATAGCCTTGGAAATCAACTTTTCATGATAATTAAACAAACATAGATCCAAGGTTATTAGGGTTGCATGTACACTTAGGAAGTGTTAGAATGCTGAAAACCCATCAATGGTATCAGAGCCTAGGCTTGTTTGTTTGTTATTTGTGCTAAAAAGTTGAAAAAAGTCGAAAAACTTGCTGTCTGCCTGATGAACTCGCCGATTCCATGGGGGGACTCGCCGAGTTCATGTGTATCTTCAACCTATTCGCCGAGTAGGTTCATGCACTCGGCGAGTAGGAGCGACAGAGTGCAGATTTTCGACCTTTGCTGCTGGAAATGGACTAGAAACATTACCCTAAATTGTTTTGGTGTTATAAAACTTGTTTTAGATGGTGTAATGTTTGTTCTAATCCATTTACAATGGCAAATATCAATTTTTCATGATTATATGTGTTCATATGGTCTTGAAACTTTGATATGAATATCCATGTTCTTGATCTTATGAATTTAGATGATAAGAGGAATTACTTGTAACCTACTTGGTAGTTCAATACTTGATCATAATGTGTTTTAATGGAGTCCATAACTTGTCCTCAAGTTATAGAAAACCAAGAGTCACACTTGAATTAAAACCATTAAAAGAACACAAGAGTTAGAAAAATGAAGAGACTTGATTTTTTATTAGTCTATTTAAATCATAAGTTACAAGAAATGAAAAGTTTTGAAAGTTTACCAAACTTGCCCTCAAGTTTTGGAACAAGTAAAGTCTTGATTAAAACTTTAGTTCCAACCCTTAGTTTTTTAAAAGTTAAAATTCTACCCTTATACTTATAATATTATAAAGTTATTAATAATATATATATATATATATATATATATATATATATATATATATATATATATATATATATATATATATATATATATATATGTATAAGACTAAAGTCGTTTTACCGCTAGTACGCCTCATTCATGAAGCCGGTCTATAATGTGGGTATAAGGTTGTTGCCTATAAAATGGTAACTTAATGGGTGTCCACTCTCACCCACCGCTTGCTTGACTGGTGGAGGGTCGTTAGCCGAACGGGTAAGACAAGGACTTATAAATTCTCATTAAAAGTATAATGATTATTATAAAGTAACTAAATGTTTTATAAATTACCAATCTTAGTTACATTAGGAAAATGTGAATAAGGTGCTAATCCATGAAATTACACTTTTCACGTTGTCTAAGTCGTTGGTGGAGCGTGTGTGGTTTACCGGCACACTAACTTGGACTTAACAAGGAAGGCAAAGGGTAACTTAAGTTTTTCATGATGTCGGAAGGAGCGCGTGTGGTTTACCGGCACTACGATTAAGTGAAAAACATTAAGGATACCAAGTAATTTGCATGGTTACTTCACACCTTGTTTTATGATCCTCGGTATCTCAGTCACAAAACATGAAGGGCACACTCGAGATTGAAACATGCCATTGAAAAGTTCAATGAATCTCAAAGAATCTAGGAATTTCTAAAAACCAAATAAAACCTAATAATTAATATTTTGTTTTCATGGTGGAAATTGGTGAATCGTCATTCACCTACCTTTCAAATATGTTATAACTTGGATTACGACATCCCTCTTCTAGGTTATAATATATTGTGATTGGATCCTAGCCTTAATTCTACATTTGGGTGTTTTATTAAGGACTATCCCAATATCTAAACTAAACCTTTTCCTTCTTTTCAGATGTCTTCCAATAATGCTACTCCTGGCTCAAACCCTACAGGCTCCTTCTCTCTCATGAACCTTTGTGGGAGAGTCATCTTTGATGGATCTAACTTTACTGATTGGATCAGAAACATCAGGATGGTCACTCATTATGAGAACAAGGAATATGTTCTTGACAAGGAGCTCAAGGTGCCTGAGCCAACTGCTACTCTTGAGGAGTTTGCTAAATATGAGGCACATGAAAGAGATGCTACCAAAGTCGCATGTATCATGATGGCCACCATGACAGCCGAGCCCCAAAAGTCCTATGAGGACTACTATCCTTTTGAGATGCACTAGGATTTGATGGATCGCTACCATCAAAGTGCTCGCCAAGGGAGATATGAAATCATCTCCTCTATGATCACAACCCGAATGAAAGATGGCGAACCCATCACAAGCCACATGCAGAAAATGCAAAGGTATGTGGATCGATTGATGAAGTTGAATGTGAACTTCCCTGAGGAGTTAGCAATAGATATTATTTTGCACTCCTTACCTTCGTGTTATGATCAATTCCACATGACATACCACATGAATAAGGAGGAAGTTACACTTAGCAAACTTCAGGGACTCCTAAAGACCGCAGAATAAGGTCTTAAAGGTAAGTCGGTTGTGACCACTCCTGCTACTACTCCAAACTCAGCACCTGTCCTGGCAATCGGGAAAGGTAGAGGGAAGAAGAGAAATAACCCTTAGAATGGTACCAGGGGTAAGACCCTTGATGGCTCCTCTTCTAGGGGAACCAAGAAAGGTTTCGTTACACCTTCTTCTGATCCCAAAGAGGCTGAATACTTCTACTGCGACGAAAAGGCACACTGGAAGCGTAACTGCCCAAAGTACCAGCAAGATTTGAAAGATGGGAAAGTTAAACCCAACAATGTAGGTATTTACACCATCTCATCTAATAATTCACTCTATTCTAACTCTTGGGTCCTTGATACCGGTTGAAGTATTCATATTTGTTCTGAAATGCAGGGACTAAGAAGAAGTGAGAATGTGGAGCATGGAAAGATAAACTTAATCATGGGGAATAGGAAAGTTTCACCTGTCACCAAGATTGGAGTTTATACTTTGTTGCTTAGTAGTGGATTTACTTTAGATTTGAATAAATGTTGTTACTCGCCAGAAATGGCAAGAAATGTTATTTCCCTTCATGCTTTGTATAAACAAGGTTTTACCTTTTCTTTTGATAATGAAACTGGTGGAATAAATGCTTTCTTTAATAATGTGTTTTATTTTAAAGCATTACCTTGTGATGGTGTGTATGAAGCTGTGTCTGTTGTAGATAACTTAGGAAATAATGTATTGTGTACTGATTCTTCTAATAGTAATAACTTGGATAAAGCATCATTATGGCATTGTTGTCTTGGGCATATAAGCAAGAAACGCATAGGCCAACTCCAAAAGGATGGAGTCTTGGAGTCATTTGACCTATAGTCAGATGATAGTTGCGAATCATGCTTGCTTGGAAAAATGACAAAGTCACCCTTCACTGGTTCGTGTGAGAGGGGTGAAGGCTTGTTGGATCTTGTAGACACGGATATGTGTGGACCCTTCAAACATGCCACAAGGGATGATAATCGTTATTACATGACTTTTACGGATGATTATAGTAGATATGGATATGTCTACTTAATCAAGCATAAGTCAGAGACTTTCGAAAAGTTTAAGGAATTTCAACAGGAAGTTGAGAATCAATTGGGCAGGAACATTAAGATGCTTCAATCCGATCGAGGTGGTGAGTATCTTAGTTCAGAGTTCCTCGACTATCTTAAGGAATGTGGGATTGTCTCACAATTGACACCTCCCAGGACACCACAGTTGAATGGTGTAGCTGAGAGGCGTAACCGAACCTTGTTGGACATGGTTCGTTCCATGATGAGTCGAGCTATGCTACCAATATCATTTTGGGGGTATGCCTTAGAGACTGCCACCCATATCCTTAATCTGGTCCCTACAAAGAAGGTTGCCAAAACACCTCACGAGATGTGGACTGGAAAAGTTCCTAGTCTAGCCCACATCAAGGTTTGGGGTTGCGAGGCTTTCATGAGACGTGAGACTCATGAAAAGCTCGAACCTCAAAGCGAGAAGTGTATTTTCATAGGCTTCCCACAAAAATCCTTTGGTTACCTCTTCTACAGACCTAATGAAAATGTGGTCTTTGTAGCAAGTATGGCTGTCTTTCGAGAGAGAGAGAGAGAGAGTTCATAAGCCAAGGATACAGTGGGAGGCTAATTGACCTTGAAGAACTTCAAGGGTCAAGTGGTGAAGGAACCTCAAACCCTAGTAGTCAACTTGAGAGGAACCTCCTGTTGATCCAATTATACCTCCAGTTGTACCTCTGAGGCGTTCCACAAGGGTTAGGAATGTACCTGAGCATTACTATGGTTTCCATATTATTGCAGAAGGTGAGACACTTATTAGTGATGAGACACTAGTAGGTCTGGATGAACCTAACAGCTATGCGGAAGCCATGGCAGGCCCTGAGTCTGCTAAATGGAAAGAGGCAATGGATAGCGAGATACAATCCATGTATGACAATCAAGTTTGGAACTTGGTTGAGAATGTACCAGGTCGTAAGACTGTAGGGTGCAAATGGATCTTCAAGAAGAAGACCGACATGGATGGTAATGTACATACTTATAAGGCTTGATTGGTAGCAAAGGGCTTCTCTCAAACTCCTGGAGTGGATTATGATGAGACCTTTTCTCCAGTAGCCAAGATTAAGTCTATTAGGGTATTGTTAGCCATAGCTGCATTTCATGACTATGAAATATGGCAAATGGATGTCAAAACCGCTTTCCTTAACGGAAAGTTGGCTGAGGATGTTTACATGAATCAGCCAGAGGGTTTTGTCAGCACTGAGTACCCTAATAGAGTGTGTAAGCTTGAGAAATCCATCTATGGATTAAAGCAAGCACCTCGCTGATGGAATCTTTGATTTGATGAGAAAGTCAAAGAGTTTGGATTCTCTAGGAGTGAAGATGAATCATGTGTATATGTCAAGGCTAGTGGGAGTATAGTTAGTTTTTTGGTTCTATATGTGGATGACATACTACTCATAGGAAATGACATCCCAAATCTGCAGGAAGTTAAGTCCTGGCTTGGGAAGTGTTTTGCTATGAAGGACCTAGTAGAAGCTGCCTATATTCTAGGGATAAGGATCTTGAGAAACAGGAGTAAAAGACTAATTGGACTTAGTCAGAGTACATACTTGGATAAGGCACTGAAGAGATTCAGCATGCAAGATTCCAAGAAAAGAGAGTTACCCATCCAGAGTAACACTAGACTGAGTAAGACTCAGAGCCCGAGTACCGAGGATGAGATAGCAGAAATGAGTCGGATACCTTATGCTTCGGCAGTAGGCTCGATCATGTAGGCTATGACCTGTACTCGTCCTGATGTAGCCTTTGCTTTAAGCATGGTTAGTAGGTATCAAGGGAATCCTGGTAAGGCTCACTGGACAGCGGTAAAGAACATTCTCAAGTACCTGCGGAGGACTAAGGACTGGGTCCTTACCCTAGGTGGGAGTGATGACTTGAGAGTTGTAGGGTATAGTGATGCTAGCTTCCAGACTGATAGGGATAATTTCCGCTCTCAGTCGGGTTGGGTCTTTACCTTAAACGGAGGAGCAATCTCTTGGAAAAGTTCCAAGTAGGAGACAGTGGCTGATTCAACTTGCGAATCAGAGTATATAGCGGCAAGCGAAGCGGAAAAAGAGGCTATGTGGCTAAAGAGCTTCATTGGAGTCCTTGGAGTTGTACCAGCTATATCGAAGCCTATAGAGATTTTCTGTGACAATGAAAGTGCAGTTGCCTTAGCAAAGGAACCAAGGAATCATGGGAGATCAAGACACATTGACAGAAAATATCATTTCATCAAACATCGTATAGAAGAAGGACTCCTCGTGGCAAAGAGGGTATCATCGGATGAGAACCCGGCAGATCCCCTCACGAAGGGACTGGGTAGGGTTAAGCATCTCCAGCATGCTAGGAGCATAGGGATGAAGGATGATATTAGTCTTAGTAGTTAGATAACTTTGAAATTTGTAAAATGTAATTGATATTTGATGATGAATAAAAGTTGTGTTTATTTATGAGTAAAGTGTTACTATCTTTTGTCAATCGTTTACTATTATTTCTTTTGCATGTTTTGACTTCCAGAATATTTATGTTGTTTTACATATTATTCAAATTATCCACAGTCAGTCATATGTTGGAAGTAGATATGAAATAAGACTGTCATGAGTTGGTTGTAGAGGTCTAAGATGTTGGATATGGCCTCAACACTCATGAGTGCTCATAAGTTCTGAGTATTGGATTCAACCCACGCTCGCTGGTATCACTTCATGGAATTTATCTCGAGTGATCGCGAGACGGTAATATCATATAAGTCTTCAAACCTAGAGATATGACTTTTTAACTATGAGTTAGTTATACATTGAACGTGCGAAACCGCATTGGTAACTCGATGTTATAAAACGTGCGTTTGTGTGTAATTTAACAACTAGTAGAACAAGCATATGAATCGAAGTTTTCCTTCTTGGATTAGAAGCTGATATCTGGGCCCCTCGATGATTTTGTTTTGACCCACGTACCGGGCCCGGTCAGAACTAAGTTGATGTGTTCAATTAAGTTCTTTGTCAAACAAATCGAAAATCGGGAAACAAACTGCTGGACAATAAGCAAGACTATGTTCCATGTGTTTGTCCGACTGATATCTAAGAATAGAGGATTATATGATCCCATATCTGAAATGGCGTACCATCATCTTCTCAGTTCCGAGAAACCTTGAAAGTGCTACGATTGCCGATCAGTTCCTGAAGTCATACTTACAGTTATAGTTATTAGACTTATCCAAGTGGGAGACTGTTGGATAAGGTGTCTAAGTCCATAACTATTTCTGGTATGTACTTGACCCGACCCGGCATGGTCCATTTGGGTTGCATGGCACCATGCAATTGGATAGACTAAATGAGAGAAATAACACTAGGAGATATTAATATATCATAAGTTCTAATATATTAATAATATTATTTAATTAGTTTGATCAAGAATTAATTTTAGAATTAATTAAGTGATCAAAAGATAACTAATTAAATATATGGGTTGATTATCTAAATCATCCATAACTTATATAGTGGGCTAAGAGGCTCCATGGATAATCTAGTTGGGTTAAACCCATTGGATGCTCCATGGAGGCTCCATGGGAGTTACAAACCCATGGGTCATGGAAATGAAGAATCGTGACACATTAGGGTTTACATGGTGTAACCCTAGATGTGTCAACACTATATAAAGCTCATGTGTTCTCCCAAAATCGGTTAGAGAAGAAACAAGAGGGCTAGAGCCGATTTTTAGAGTGTTATACTTTCTCTCCAAGTTTACTCCATAGCATTTGGTGTTGTGTGATGCATTTGAGGCATCACACTTGGGGTGCTAGGCTCACAAGGTTTCAAGGAACATTTACAACAACAAGGTATGTAGTTCTATCTATTATTTAAGTTAAAATTGTTCCCTATGTATGCTAGATAGGATCATAGCCTTGGAAATCAACTATGCATGATAATTAGACAAACATAGATCCAAGGTTATTAGGTTGCATGTACACTTAGGAAGTGTTAGAATGCTCAAAACCCATCATCCCATGCATGCATTCAACAAGAGGGGTAGGAAATGAAGAGTAAACTCAAGATCTAGCCATATATTATGATAAAAATCGAGTCTTGAAGTCTTACAGCAGTCCACAAGGTGATTAAGCTCAAGGATGGATGCTTGGTTTGTTGGATCTTCTCACTATCTCCTTCTTAAGCTTCAAAAATCACGCAAACTCACAAAATTGAAAAGAATGGGGATTATGGTTAGCACCGGCGTTCTTAGGGTTAGGAGGCTGATGGGAGGTCAGCCTCAAGGATCATAGGGAGATTATATAGGGTGCAAACCCTATAATTAGGGTTTTATCATTATAGTGCCTACTCGTCATCTCGGCCTTCCGACTCATAGAGTAGGGCGTAGATCCCGCGTCCTTTAAATGCCCTCTACTCGACGAGTTGGACTCCCAACTCGTCGAGTACACATACCAACAACCCTAAATCTTAATTAAATTAAGTAATACCTGGAACATGTGTTACAAGTCTCCCCCACTTGAACTAGACTTCGTCATCAAAGTCTACTGATCAAAATAATTTCGGGTAGTGATCCCACATCTCGTCCTCCGGCTCCCAGGTCCACTCTGAGCCCCTGCAGTGCTGCCATTGCAATTTTACCAACTTCACTTCCTTGTTCCAAATGAAATTAGTCTTCCTATCTAAAATGAAAAAGGCCTCTCGATGTAGTTCAGGGTGTCATCAACTTGGATTTCGTCTAGCGAAACGACTGTGGACTCGTCTGTGACACACTTCCGAAGCTGGGACACATGGAAGGTGTTTTGAATCTGGCTAAGCTCCTCCGACAGGTCCAAGCGATATGCCATCTTGCCCACCTGGGCCATGATCCTGAACGGGCATATATACCAAGGCCCCAACTTACCTCTCTTTCGGAAGCTGATGATCCCCTTCCAGGGTGATATCTTCAGTAAAACAAATTCCCCTACTTGGAACTCAAGATCTGATCGCCGCCGGTCAGCATAACTTTTCTGACGGCTCTACGCGACTCGCAGCCGGATGTGCACCTGCTGAAAAAGCCCGGTATTCTTGAGCACTACCTCAATGCTCCCCATGACCCGGTGTCTGACCTCATCCCAACAAACCGGGGTCTTCCATCTCCTACCATACAACATCTCGAATGGCGGTTGGTCAATACTGGCATGGTAATTGTTATTGTATGAAAATTCTGCTAGTAGGGGGTACGTATCCCAACTTCCTCCAAAATCCAACACGCATGCTCGAAGCATGTCCTCCAGTGTCTGAATTGTCCTCTCGCTCTGGCCATCGGTCTGGGGGTGGTATGCTGTGCTAAAACGTAGCTGAGTGCCCAGTTCTTCGTGGAGCTTCTTCCAGAACCTAGATGTAACAAACCGTTATTTCAAACCTATGTAATAATGTAGGTCAATGTGTAGTTCTTTTTAAAACAATAAAGAGAAATTTTAGCATACTATGTGTATTTACATAATTGACCCTCAAAAATAAATTATTAAACAGTCTCGATTGGGATGAACCAAGTGATAGAGATTGTAACAGGGTTTCCAAAATCATAAAGAACACTAAAATCCGAGTTATAACGAAGAAGTTATGACCAATCGAAGATCTGCGATAAAACTGGCAAAACACTGTTCAGTGTAAAAGTGAATTTTCAATAAAAGGCTTTTTAGCCATAACGATCTAAATGAAAGTTGTAGTTTATGTTAAACCGATAATTTTCATAAAAAGAACGGCAAAATTTGACTTTGTATGAGGAAGTTACGATTTTTCTAAATTTCAGTATAATATTGCACAGTTTAAAACTCAGAATAAAGATTGAGTGATTTTTAGCCGACACAACCTAAAGGATAATTGAAGGTCTCGTCAATAGTAGTACAACAGTAATAAGACAGACAAAAACGGACGTCAGATGAAGAAGTTATGAATTTTTAACGTATTTCCTGTCCCGGTCTGTTAAAAATAATAATATTAAAAATAAAATCAAAATTAGCTGACGAAGTCTAAACGAAAGTCATAGAGTATAATTTTACCTACGCGTGCATATAAAGAAAGTCAAAAACGGAGCTCGTCTGTGAAAGTTATGATTTTCGCAAATTTTTGGCACAAAATCGAGAAATGTTGAAAACCAGGAATTTTCGCATGGCTGACCCTCGGCCACGTCACCTCACATGCGAGGCTTCCCCGTGTCCCCTACGTGTCGTCTACTGATTGGACCGAAGTCTCGCGTGGCGCCTTCTAATTCGACCGAGGTTGCAGTCGACTTACCTCCCGACGCGCCTCGCACTAGGAGTTCGCGTCCGAGCCTTGCCTCTGTGTCCCCTTTCGCATGTCCGATGCGTGGCCTGATGACTCATCCTTCGGACCACACCCTCGCACCCTATATAAATGGTGCAAGATCTCTTGGATTTTACACATATTTCACCCCAAAATTCATCCTTCTTCACATTTTCTACCTCCATAAGCATATTTACAACCCCCAAAGCCCCGATATCATATTTCAAACCCTAAGTAAGCCTCGAAGCCCCGAAATGCTTGAGAAGCTAACCTCTCTCCAGTCAAAACTCTACCCGATTAAAGCCGGTTTTTCTTCAAATAAACTCCTTTCCGGGAAACGAAACGCTGTCCAAATCACCACCTATCAACTGAGTTCATACCCCCGTATATTCATAATTTCTACTGTTTTAGGGGGGGGGGGGGGGGGGAATACAAGTATAACACAATAGCTTTTTGTTATAAAATCATGATTTCAAATCATGATAAAACGACATTAAATCATCAAAAAGACTCAACACATTAAACTCTTTTATAAACTTATATTTTTCCCCAAAATTCATATTTGTATATATATATATATATATACATATATATATATATATATATATATATATATATATATATATATATATATATATATATATATATATATATATATATATATATATGTATGTATATAAATAAGATTTAAAAGGCTTAGGACTGATAACTCATTCTGTGTCCTTTTCCTTGTTTGGATGTGGGCTTATAGTACCGGTTATTTGTCCGAGTGTCGTTTAAATTTTACTTATATATAGAATTGTGTATGTATATAAATATAAAAGTTATTTCATCAATCCAAATACCTTTGTAACATGTTGAGCAAGGGGTTACATGCAAAAATAGTTAAATACCGATTCAGAAAGTACATATCAATTATAATAGATATAATTTATGATACATAGAACAATAATTCATGGTTCAAGCATACTAGAATACACTGTTTTACAAGAAACAAGGGTTTTGATTCAGAACAAATCAAGGGTTTACACTTGTCAAATACATGTTCGGAATACTATTTCAAGAACATACTGTCAATCATTTATTTCAGAATGATTGGGTTTTCATGAATAATATACATGTAATGTTTATATGCTTTTTATGAGTCATTCAATTCAGGTTGTTTAATTCATTTCGACAAACAAGGTAAAGTCCTGACATTATAACCAGAATCTCCAGCCAGGGGATCGAAACAAGTTGTGTGTAGATCTATATCGAGATTGACAACCCCGCACTCAGGCTGCTAGCTACAATCAAGCATACACGCCAATGAGTGGCAATTGTTATCAACAGTTTAAATGCCCACAAATTGTTTGTTTCAGGCCATCTTGTCTTAGTATGGTTAAAATAACTAAATAAAAAGATATTAACAATACGTTAGTGTATAATCAACTAAACATAAGTACACCTTCAAAGTACCAGTTTACAAAATACAAACTACAATGATTCAATACAGTTTTCAATAACAGCGGATGAAGCCAGACACACTCTCAGTTACAAGTTTTACAAATACAGAACATTGGTTTACAAATAGAACAGTTTTATGGGAATAAAACTATTTTTCATATACAACATAAAATATAGGATTTTCTGGAACAGTTTACATATGCCAAATACAAAGACACCCTTTTAAACATAAACACTTTTGCACTCAGTCAACTTTATGTTGTTACTCCCTTTTCAAATTAATTGTATTCTTAGGGAACAATAAACAGGTAATCCCCGAGCTTTTGAGAAGATGGAGTTACTTTGAGTCATATCTTCTTCTTTTAAATAACTACTTTGCTTTCAATATACAATGATTGAACACATGTAAATAATTATACTTTTTAAATACAATGGTTGTTTGTACTTTGATTACTATGATCCATGTGTTGTGATACTACAAATGAAGTCCTCCACCCCGGACGTTTCTGCCGTCTGGTTTGGGGGTGTGACAGATTGGTATCAGAGAATTGTTTATAGTGAACTCAGTATATCAAACCATGAAAGATATACAAACTATATATACATCGGGGCTAAGAGCTCTGACTACAAGTATACTTTTTACAGATTTAAGTATGTTTACAAGAAGTATACTAACACTCGTACCTACAAGTACAATATCACATTCATAAGAACTTAAAACTATATTGGATGTTGAACACTATAGTCAAACATGGGTAGTTATGTAATCATATTTGGAATTAATATAGCCTGATCAACTATATTGATTTCAGATATGACTAACATGTGTTTGGGAGTGATAGTGGTGTTGCGACATGTCTAAAACTTACCATACATATTCAGAAGAACTATATGTCACACCCCAAAACCGGAACGGCAGAAACATTCGGGGGTGGAGGACGTCATGTTCAGTATCACAACAATGCAAAGTAGTAAACAAGCAAAAACATCATCCATTGCATTAATAATATAATTTCATACAAGTGTGTTCTGTCAAGTTGTATAGACACCAAAAATATGAATCAAAATAAAATATGAGTCTTGAACGAGCTCCATCTTCTCAAAACCTGGCTCCGGTACCTATCTACTGGTGACCTGAGAATACAATTTATTTTGAAAGAGTTTATCAGCTTTAAAGCTGGTGAGATCATAAGTATATTAGTGTCTGCGTTTGTATGAAAGTGTTTGTAAGGTCTTTGTAATTGTTTGAACTCTCCTAGAAAACCCTATGTTTCCTACTAAAAGTAGCCTTCGAACAAGGCATCTAGTGTCTGTGTGTGTGTCTCTTGTAAGAGTATGTATTTTCCCAAATCCGACTATCATTATCCAAAAATATAGTTTTTACATTATTGTTTATTGTGTGAAGATCACAAAGTGAATGTGATGGGAAAATGAAATAGTATTGTAGTGTTGTATTAAGTAATTACTGCTGTACTATCTACCTTAAACCATTTATTATTTAAAGTACCATGTGATTGGCCTGTACCCTGCTACCGACTATAGAACACGACGATGTAAGACGTCGGAAGAAATGACGTTTGGCACCCGTAGACTTACAAGTCCCACTGTAGCGAGCAACAAGGTGTAGGATAGTCAATCCAGTATACATCTATACACAAACTCAAACGCTCTCCATTTAAGGAGATTCTGGATACAAAATGGGCAATAACAGGTGATGCCATGCCCTGTTACGTGGCTCACATAACTGTATTAATGTTCTAGTATATGTATGTGCTAGCTGTATTGTGTGTTCTCTCTCTCTCTGTCTAGCATGTATGTGTGTTCTCTCTGTAATGTATTGTATGTTCTCTCTGTAATGTATTGTATGTTCACTCTGTATTGTATTGTATGTTCTCTCTATAATGTATTGTATGTTCTCTCTGTACTGTATTGTATGTTCTCTCTGTAATGTATTGCTATTGACTCATGTATGAATTGACTCTTTGTATGTTTCATTGTTCTAGTAATAGTATTAGTATCTCCCTAAACTATACCTATTATAGCTTACTAGTAATGTTGTTTATATGTATGAACATGTGTGTATACCCTTGCTACCCAAAGGTATTGAATAGAAAGAAGTAACCTTTTATATCTATATACATATACATAATATATAACTAGGATTCAAATGACCTTCGGACAAATAACCTGAATACCCTAAGTCCACAACCAAACAAGGAACAGGAAGTAAGGTGAGCTATAAGTCCTAAGTCCTTTCAAGCCTACTTATATAACTATATCTATATAGATAAACATTTAACAGAATATAAGTTTAAAAGAGTTTAATAAAAGTATTTGACATGTAAAAGATTTTAATAAAACAGTTTGAAATAGTTGTTTGATAACACAGTTTGAAAGTAAGAAATCCACTTGTTTGGTAGTTATTAATCATATGTGATTGATATAATAACTATAATTTTTTAACTTGTATCCCCCCATAAAAGCATTTAAAATCATTTAAAAGGTTGATTAACGAGTATGAACTCACCTGTAGTGAGTGGTTTGGATGAATGGAATGTTATAGGATGCTAAGTGTCAAGTGAAGACTTGAACACACCCAAGGATCCTAGTTAACATATAATACCACATATATTTATCCAATTAGTCATTAAACAACTAATTAACCAAGTTAAGACATCCTAAGACATGTAAAACACTTTATTTAAGTGCTATAAGTACTAAGGATTGCATCTAAGGGTTGTAGGACTTGGCTATTGAGTTTAGGGTTCAAGGGGACACTCTTTTGGAGTTTACGGTTTTGTGACCAACTACCTTGGAGTTTACAGTCCTAAACCCATGATTTTACGGCCATAAACTCATGGTACTTCTACCATTTTGTGTTTTGAAGCTTTACAAGTCATAAGAAGCATTCCTACTTCAAGTCTATGCCTTTGGAAGTGATTAGGGCAACATTTCACCCCTTTATGGAGTTTACGGCCCATGGACCATTTCTCCATGTGTTTACGGCCGTAAATCCATATGTTTTATGGTCTTTTTGATGTTTTAAGTCCTAAGCACATCAAGGATGGGATCTAGACTAGTACCCAAGGCTTGGTAAGGGACTAGGGCACACTTTGGCCCCTTTATTAGGGTTTACGGTCCAACAACATGTTGGACTGTAAGCACCTTTGTTCTTATTTTCCCTTGTGTTTTTTAGATGATTTAGATGTGTAACAAGTCTTATAACACACTAGGGTAAGAGTACTTACAATAAGGAAGCTTGAAAGGGTCTTACAAGTCCAAGAACACTAGTGTGTGTTCTTGGTGTTCTTGGTGAAACTAAGAACACTTGAAGATCT
This sequence comes from Lactuca sativa, assembly GCF_002870075.4. NCBI lineage: Eukaryota > Viridiplantae > Streptophyta > Magnoliopsida > Asterales > Asteraceae > Lactuca > Lactuca sativa. Next base: position 119,722,798 of record NC_056623.2, on the reverse strand, counting down.
ACACAAATGGAATGATTTCACGGATGGAATCATGTAAGATCACTAGATTATGGTAGATTTCAACTAAACAAGGAAGAAAACACTTACTTTCTTGAAGATTTTTGAAGAAATTTGGATGATACTTGAGAGAGAATTGATTCTAGATTTGGAAGTGTGAAAAAAAGCTAAAAATAAACTAAGTGTCACTTATATAGTCATTAGGGTTTACGACCCTAATACCATTTGGGCCGTAAACTCCAAACTCTTGGAGTTGTTGGAACTTTATTGCTGCACAATAGACACTAGGGCATCCTCTCTCCAGTCATCTCTTAAAGTGCTAACTTTAAAACACACAAACTGACTCCGAAAAGCTGGAAAGTTAGCAGAAAGAATTCTGACTTCTATTGAAGTGAATGGTTGTACAGAATAGAAATTTTGGGTTGTCACATCATCCCCCCGTTAGAAGGAATTTCGTCCCGAAATTAGAGTTTAAGCAAATAAGAAGTTACAAATAACTAAGTAAAAAGACGAGGATATTTCAGTTTCATCTGATCCTCTCTCTCCCAAGTGAATTCAGATCCTCGCTTGACACTCCAGCGAACCTTCACTATCGGGATGCGGCTTTGCTTGGTTTGCTTGACCTCTCGGTCCATGATCTCTACAATCTCTTCCACGAATTTGAGGCTCTCGTTGATCTCGATCTCGTCGTGTGGAATTACAAGAGTCTCATAGGACATACACTTTTTCAAGTTCGAGACGTGGAACGTAGAATGTACGTTACTGAGTTCGCGTTGTAAGTTAAGTTTGTAAGCTACAGGGCCGATTCTAGCGAGAATCTCGAAATGCCCTACATAACTTTGCTGTCGGACACTAGAGGCTTTTAATCGTCCACTAAACTGAACGATCCTTCCTAATGATATCCTCTAACTCTAGATCGAGCATTTCTGTCACAACTAAAAATTTTGGTGACTTGTAACTACAACACATATAATAATTATGAATCAATAATAAGAAATCATGCATGATGCTCATTCTATAACAACAAAACTGCATCAAATACTATATTCTAGCCCTACAAGTGGTCAACAAAGAATTGGAAACCTTTGAAATTCCAATTTGAGTTCACTTTGAAGTAGGACATCCTTATTGGACCTAATGGAACAATAAACTTCCAAATTATCCATCTTGAACCTAGAACTCTCAAATGGGCCCTAATTGGACCTATATACACGAAATTTAACATTTTTGGGCCTTATGAACCCAAAATAAACTAGATTAACTTTAATGGGCCTTATTGGACCAAAACAAATTTATATTAGCCCTAATAGGTCATAAAAATCATTCTTTGATTTTTATTGCGCCAAAAATCACCTAACTTAACCATAAAATAGATTTAAGCATTCAATGCCCAATTCTTCCCTATTCCTCTCTCCATTCTCGGCCCAAGCCCACTAAGATGGAAGAAGTTGACTTATGCTTGCCACCTTATTTTTACATGGAGGTTTTCCATGCACATAACTCATATCTCCATGCACCATCTCATCACTCACTCACTCTCTCTTCTCTTCCTCTCTCTTTTGCTCTCGGCCGAACCCAAACACACACACACACACACACACACACTTCACTCAAAATTCTCTCAAGGAAACTCTCTCCACTCCTCTCCATATTTTCGAGATCTAAGAGGCTTTCAAAGAGATTCTTCCACAAAAACATCATCTAAGGTAAGTTCATGCTTGGATCTATGACCTAGACTCTTTGTTTTATCAAAAACCTCTTCCTAGTCCATACAAAATCATGATCACTCTCTTAGAAATCATCTAAACTCGAGATCTATCAAGAAGACTTGCTAGGATCGAAATTTCTTCTTATAGTCTTCTTCAAAACCAAAACTACAACTCAAGGTGAGTTTCATACCCCTCTATTTTCGGTTTTCATATGTTTTATGGGGGAGAATACAAGAAAATGTGTAGATCTATGTGTATGTGTATGCTATCTATGATTTTATGCATGTATGTGTGTGATGTTATGTGTTTTTTAGATAAATATGTAACAAAAAGAGTGATAATTCGAGATCTATGACATGAGAAAGGAAACAAACATAATCTAATTTATTTTACACTAATCAAGTCAAGAAAAATAGATTATAAGGTTATAAGGAGCAAACTTTAACATAAAACTCATTTTAGGGCTTAAAATGTTAAAAATACAAAACTTGGGGTAAAAACGGCCAATTCACGGTTTCGCGAAGGTCAAATGAGTTAAATCAGTTTTTATAATCCCTTTTCTGAATATTAAAATTTTCAAAGGACTTAAAATGTAAAAATTTGACTTATTGGGCTAAATATGGGCTTTTCGGCCCAACAAGCCCAAAATTGCGAAAATTGAAGTTTTTAAAGGGCTGAATTGTAGTATTTTGTAAAACAGGGGACATGAAGATTAATAAAACTATTTCCATGGTCAAATATGCTTTTAAACTCCAAAAAGGGTCAAAATGTAAACTTTTTGTATTTTGGGCCAAAACTATAAAAATTGTGAAATTTGGGGTTCTAACTGAGAAATACCATTCTGGAAGGGCTAAAACTATATACTAAATATAATTTGGGTTAAAAATGTCTTTGCAACAAGTTTATGATACAAAAGTGTCAAGAAAATGTTTTTAAGGACTAAAAATGAAATTCTTTTATATAAAAGACTAAAAGTGTTATTTTTATAAAAGAAAGGTAGTGAAAAGGGTCAAAGTCATACTTCTAAACAAATTAATTCATTAAGATAAAATACAAGATATTAGACTAGCGACAAAACGAAAAACAAATACACCTTTAATAGCAAATATCGTTATAAACGAATTGATTCGGTCTCGAATCAATACAAAACAACAATCGCTAAAACAAAACTCTCCAATAGGTATGTGATGACTAAAAGGAATAAACCTACCAACTTTGGGTTTATGAGTTTCAAATCATGCTTGTTGGGCCTTGCAAGCCCACCAACATGCTCTTTGGGCCCAAATGGATAACACTTATATGTTATTGGGCCTTCAATGACCTAATATTTTATAAAAGGACTTTCAATAGCTTTATGTGCTAGTGGGCCAAAGTGTCCCATTAGAAAAGCTAGTAAGGTCACAGTAATCAAGTGCGAGTTGGACCATTGTGCCTTTCGCATCCACGACAACCTAAGGTTCTTACGATAGTAGTGGGACATAATACTCCCCTTCTCTTTATTTGTTAAGGCTTACGGGAAATCAAAGTAGACAATAATTATGACGATATACAATATGGATTAATCAATACTCATTCGTTAAGACAATACAAAAATCAGTAATTATGAATACATGTCAACATCAGAAAACATCGAGTTTTCCGGGGAATTTAATACTACTCGTTCGAAACTTTATAACAATATAACCAAATACCCTTCGTATATATATATATATATATATATATATATATATATATGTTTTAAAAATCATTCATGCATCAACTTATGGATCTCACGCTTTGATAAACAAAAGTCTTTTTAGAAAATATCGGATTTTCTGGGTTTTTACAAAACTGCACAAACCATTTTATCACAACATTTCTTATGAACTCACCAACATTTCATATGTTGACTTTTTTCCAAAATAACTTTTATTCTCAGGTAACAGGTAAGCGGAAGAGTATTATGAAGTAATGTTAGATGCTATGTTGTTAAAAACACTCAAACTATTTTTGTTATGAATGTGTAATCTTAAAACAATGTACTTAATGTAAAACAATTCCAGTTGTAATATATTGATGCATGGTGACGTTTATGTTATGATTCATGTATATTCATTGTGATGGTATTCAATTAAAGTCACGCAAGCCCTCAGACGTTTCCGCCGTCTGGTTCGGGGGTGTGACAGGTTGGTATCAGAGCATTGTTTATAGTGAACTAGCATATCTAACCACACATTGATATGTAACTATAAACCAAAAGGGACTAACCCAAATCTAAACAAAACAAAACAAATAAAAACACAACTATAAAACATCTTTTCTTGCGTGAATTTGGAAACATAACATAAAACCAAACCAAACAAGATAATGCTAGCATCTCGGTTAAGCCTGGACAGTTCATAGTCGTATCAAGGAGTGAATGTAGCCTAATCAACTACATTTCTCCAAGGTACAACTATCACATCTCCCGAGGAGATCGTGATGACTAGGGAACCTAAAAGCATACCCTTTTAGCACCAAAAAGAGAACAGCAGCTTAATCTATACAATAATAGAAGCGTCATAAGAGTAATGATAGTTCCTTCGTATACCTCCTCTCAGTCGCTATGGAAGGGGAGCAGCAGGGCATTTAGTTTCATCAGGTCTTAGTGGCACACGTGATGATTGAAGATGAGCCCGAAGGAGATCAAGGCGGAGCACACTACGTTGGGCCTGACGAGTACATGGACACTTACTACGAGTTCGATGAGGCCGATGATGACATGGAGGAAGGACAAAACTCAGGCGAAGACTCCGCCACATCACCTATCAGTGAGTCACAGCAGGACCACCCCGCCCCACCAGTGAATCCCGCAAGGGAGAATCGCTCCCCCGAAGCTGAGATTGCCAACCTGTGGCAACAACTATTCGCCATGGAAGCACGTGCAGTGCAAGTTGAGCACGAGAGGGATGAGGTCATTGGAGAAATGTCTGAGATGGCTTAGTTGTTGGCTCAACACTTTGGCATATGATCTCGCTACTGTCCTAGGGAGCTCCCTAGAGTGTTAGGAATAGACTTATCTTTCTAGTACTAGGATCTATGCTATGTACCCCGACTCTATGTTTAAGTGATTACACTACTCATAGAGCCGTTATGCTGCCGAAATTGCACTACTTATGTATTGCTCTTCCGAGCAAAATTTTCATGTATCGAAAAATGCAGATAATATTGATGAAAGGTTTTATGTGTTCCACTGTGATGTTGTAATCTGCTACATGTTATTTGTATCCATGATTGTATGCTAAATTGTGAAATTACTTAAGTTCGTGCCACACACCTAGTTTATAGGATCACCATATCACGAAACCATAGGCACTCAACATCTTTCCGTTCCATGACAGAAGGATACCTCGACGACCAACTCGTGGTAACCCTGGATCAACACCTCCAGAGGTTGACTCAGCTGCATTCCAAGCAGCTGTGTCTGCTACGGTCACCGCAGCTATGGCGCAAATTCACCAAGGGAACAATGGAGGAGTCAATGGACAAGGGGCAGGAAGTTAGAACAATGGGATCAATCAAGGACTGACCAAAACGTGGTCCTACAAGGATTTCATCAATTCCAAGCCGCGAACCTTTAATGGCACAGGTGGTGTCATAGCCCTGAAAAGGTGGATAGAGAAGGTGGAATCAGTGTTCGAAATATGCAAATGCCCCGACAAATTGAAAGTGAAGTTTGACGCGTGCACCTTTGTCGACCAGGCTCTCACCTGGTGGAATGGGCATATAGAGGCCATGACTCTCCATATAGCCAACTCGATGCCATTGACGGAGCTGAAGGAAATGCTGATGGCTGAGTACTGCCCTCGTGGCAAAATCCAGAAGATGGAGCAAGAGCTGTGGGATCTCACCATCCGAAACTCTGATATAGATGCATACATATCAAAGTTTAGCAAGCTATCATTATTGTCCCCTGACATGATTTCGTCTGAAGGAAAGAAGATCGAACAATTCATCTGGGGATTGACCTCCCCGATTCAAGGAAATGTGATCACTGTAAAACCTGAGACATTCGACATTGCCAAGAGGTTGGCCAAGAAACTGTACGACCACAACAACAAAAAGGGCGGGAAGCCAGCGGAAGTTGAAGGCAAGAAAGAGGATGACAACAAGAAAGGGAAGAACAACAAGAGGAAAGGGCGACAAGGCTCGGAATCAGCAAAGAAGCAAAAAACGGTGACAGTCAATGCTACAACCACTGAAGTACCCTTCACACCACATGCTCCAGCCTCAACTAATCTAAGTGCTCCTAGGCAGAATTCTGGGAATCTCCCAAAGTGCAACAAGTGAAACTACCACCATAACGGCGACTGCAGGGAAATGCATTGCACCATTTGTAATCGGAAGGGTCACACTGCAAAGTATTACAAGACTTATCCTCCCCAGAATCAACCACAAGGAAACAACAACAACAACGACAACCGCAACAACAACAACAACAACAACACCAACAACAGCAGCAACAACACAGGATCAAGCCTCACCTGCTATGGATATGGGAAGACTGGGCATATCCGTCGCAACTGCCCTAACACCAACAACCCTGGGAACGCAGGAACAGGAAGGGTGCTAGCTATCAGTCAGGGAGAAGCAGTTCAGGATCCCATTGTTTTTACTGGTACGTTTCTCCTAAACCACACCTATGCATGCATCATATTTGATACCGGAGCAGAACGAAGTTTCGTGAGCAATAAATTCAAACACTTGTTAAACCAACAACCCCAGAAGCTTCATGAAACCTTCACGGTGGAAATGGCTAATGGGAAGACAAAATCCAGTGGTGAAATCTATATCGTATGTACCCTGACCTTAAATCACCACGTCTTTCAAATAAACTTAATGCCTATTTCCATTAGGAGTTTTAATATGATTATTGGCATGGATTGGTTAAGCCCCCACCATTCTGAAATTATGTGTCATGAGAAGGCCGTTCGCCTTCATCTCCAAACCACGAAACCCTAGTTATTTATGGAGAGAAACCCAACGCAAACCTTCGTCTTATCTCGTGAATTAAGGCGCAGAAGTACCTACGAAAGAAGGACTTGACGTTCTTAGCTCACATAGTAGACAAATCCAAGAAAGAGGTCAAAATTCAAGACATTCTAGCAGCTCGTGAATTCCCAGACGTCTTTCTTGATGATCTTCCAGGGATACCCCCAGAAAGACAAGTCGTGTTTCGAATTGACCTTGTACCAGGAGCTACCCCTATCGCCAAATCGCCCTACAGATTGGCCCCTGCAGAGATGTAAGAGTTGTCCAGTCAACTCAGTGAGCTTTTGGATAAAGGATTCATCCGACCCAGTTTCTCACCTTGGGGAGCTCCAGTTCTCTTTGTCAAGAAGAAAGACGGTACATTCAGGATGTGTATCGACTACAGAGAACTTAAGAAACTTACTGTCAAAAACCGATATTCACTTCCACGAATCGACGACCTATTCGACCAGGTCCAAGGAGCTAGTTACTTCTCAAAGATAGGTCTGCGTTCCGGATACCACGAACTCAAGGTACGAGAGGAGGATATTCCAAAAATCGCCTTCCGAACTCGTTACAAACATTATGAATTCGTCGTAAGGCCCTTCGGTCTAACGAATGCTCCTGCCGCATTCATGGACCTAATGAATCGAATCTGCCGACCTTTTCTTGATAATTTCGTAATCGTTTTCATCGATGATATCCTAGTATATTCCCAAAGCGAAGAAGAACACGGCCAACACCTTCGACAAATCCTAGAAATCCTACGAGCCGAAAAGTTGTATGCAAAACTCTCCTAGTGCGAGTTTTGGCTCCGAAGCATGAACTTTTTGGGTCATGTTGTTAGTCAGGAAGGAATACATGTGGATCCTTCTAAGGTCAAAGCCATCGAAGGATGGGCAATCCCAACAACACCCACAAAAATTCACCAATTTCTGGGTCTTGTAGGCTATTATAGAAGATTCATCCAGAACTTCTCTAAGACCGCCAAGCCACTTACCTTCGCTTACACAAAAAGGTGTACCCTTCATATGGACGGACAAGCAGGAAGCCACGTTTCGATCTCTGAAGCAAGCACTCTGCAGTGTGCCGGTGCTATCACTACCCGATGGAACATAAGACTTTATAGTCTACTGCGATGCATCAAATCAGGGTTTAGGCTGTGTACTCATGCAGCGTGGAAGGGTGATAGCTTACGCGTCCCGACAACTAAAGACACACGAAGTGAATTATACGACCCACGATCCGGAACTGGGAGCAGTGTTCTTCGCCCTGAAAATCTGGAGACACCACCTATACGGTACCAAGTGCACTATCTTCACTGACCACAAGAGTCTTCAGCACATCTTGAATCAAAAGGAGCTAAACATGAGGCAACGAAGATGGGTCAAACAGCTGAACGACTACGAGTGTGACATCAAGTACCATCCAGACAAGGATAAAGTGGTAACTGATGCCTTGATTCGGAAAGAATACTCAAGTCGTCGTGTGAAAACTTTCTCGATAACCATCCAATCCCATCTGACCTCGCAAATCAGAACGGCTCAGTCAGATGCCATGAAGGCGGAAAACAAAACGAGTGAAGCGCTGTGTGGAATGGAGAAGAACTTGGAGGTGAAGGAAGATGGATCATACTACTTCATGAACTGCATATGGGTGCCTAAAATTGGGGGATTCAGAGAGGTAGTCATGAACGAGGCTCACAAGACGCGATACTCCATCGATCCGGGTTCCAACAAGATGTACTTGGATGTTAAGCAACATTATTGGTGGCCAAATATGAAGGGAGAGATTGCCACTTACGTGAGCAAGTGCCTCACTTGTGCTAAATTAAATGTTGAATATCAGAAGCCCTCTGGATTACTACAACAGCCAGTAATTCCCAAGTGGAAATGGGAAAGGATTACCATGAATTTCGTGACCAAACTACCCAAGTCGCCGGACGGTTTGGACACGATCTGGGTAATAGTTGATAGACTAATAAAATCCGCCCATTTTCTACCAATAAAAGAATCCTACAAGATGGAGCGCCTGACAAGAATCTACATCAAGGAAATCGTGAGACTCCATGGAGTACTGGTATCCATCATCTCATATAGAGATAGTAGATTTACTTCACGCTTTTGGCAGTCGCTTCAGAAAGCTATGGGAACCCAACTCCACATGAGCACTGCCTACCACCTACAGACGGATGGCCAAAGCGAGCGAACCATCCAAACGCAAGAAGATATGCTTCGTGCGTGCGTAATAGACTTTGGAAAATCATGGGATACCCACTTGACTTTGATCGAGTTCTTGTATAAGAACAGTTATCACTCGAGTACTAAAGATGCTCCTTTCGAAGCATTATACGGGCGCAAATGTAGATCACCGTTGTGCTGGGCTGAGGTAGGAGACACCCAGCTAACGAGAGAGCAAACGCCAAACAACGCCTTAACGGGACCGGAGATCATACGCGAGATGACCGAGAAAATAATTCAGATCAGAGCACGGCTGCAATCGTCACAAGACATACAAAGGAGCTACGCCGATAAACGACGAAAGCCATTTGAATTCGAAGTCGGAGACAGGGTGCTACTAAATGTCTCTCTTTGGAAAGGAGTGATTCGTTTTGGGAAGCAGGGCAAACTGAACCCTCAATACATTGGACCCTTCGAGATTCTTACCCGAATCGGTCTAGTTGCTTATAGATTGCAACTCCCCGCCAAGCTCAGCAGTGTACACCCTGTGTTCCACGTTTCCAACTTGAAGAAGTGTTTATTGGACGAGACTCTTGTCATTCCGTTAGAGGAAATTGAAATCAATGAGAACCTTCTGTTCATCGAAGAGCCAGTTGAAATCATGGACCGAGAGGTAAAGCGTACCAAGCAGAGTCGCATTCCGATCGTGAAAGTTCGATGGAATGCAAGGGGCGGACCAGAATTCACATGGGATCGCGAAGATCAAATGAAGCAGAAGTACCCTCATCTATTCTCACATTCTCAGATCTAGCTTTCAAAAGAATTTCGGGATGAAATTCCCTCTAACGGGGGGATGATGTCACAACTAGAAATTTTGGTGCCTTGTAACTACAACACATATAATAATTATGAATCAATAACATGAAAGCATGCATGATGCTCATTCTATAACAACAAAACTCCATCAAATACTATATTCTAGCCCTATAAGTGGTTAACAAAGAATTGGAAACCTTTGAAATTCCAATTTGAGTTCACTTTGAAGTAGGACTTCCTTATTAGACCTAATGGACCAATAAACTTCCAAATTATCCATCTTGAACCTAGAACTCTCAAATGGGCCCTAATTGGACCAATATACACGAAACTTAACATTTTTGGGCCTTATGAACCCAAAATAAACTAGATTAACTTTAATGGGCCTTATTGGACCAAAATAAATTTATATTAGCCCTAATAGGTCATAAAAATAATTCTTTGATTTTTATTGGGCCAAAAATCACCTAACTTAACCATAAAATAGATTTAAGCATTCAAGGCCCAATTCTTTCCTTTTCCCCTCTCCATTCTCGGCCCAAGCCCTCAAGATGGAAGAAGTTGACTTATGCTTGCCACCTCATTTTTACATGGAGGTTTTCCATGCACATAACTCATATCTCCATGCAACATCTCATCACTCACTCTCTCTTCTCTTCCTCTCTCTTTTGCTCTCGACCGAACCCAAACACACACACACACACATCACTCAAAATTCTCTCAAGGAAACTCTCTCCACTCCTCTCCATATTTTCGAGATCTAAGAGGCTTTCAAAGAGATTCTTACACAAAATCATCATCTAAGGTAAGTTCATGCTTGGATCTATGACCTAGACTCTTTGTTTGATCAAAAACCTCTTCCTAATCTATACAAAATCATGATCACTCTCTTAGAAATCATCTAAACTCGAGATCTACCAAGAGGACTTGCTAGGATCGAAATTTCTTCTTATAGTCTTCTTCAAAACCAAAACTATAACTCAAGGTGAGTTTCATACCCCTCTATTTTCGGTTTTCATATGTTTTATGGGGGATAATACAAGAAAATGTGTAGATCTATGTGTATGTGTATGCTATGTGTGATTTTATGCATGTATGCATGTGATGTTATGTGTTTTTGAGATAAATATGTAACAAAAAGAGTGATAATTCGAGATCTATGACATGAGAAAGGAAACAAACATAATCTAAGTTATTTTACACTAATCAAGTCAAGAAAAATAGCTTATCAGGTTATAAGGAGCAAACTTTAACATAAAACTCATTTTAGGGCTTAAAATGTTAAAAATACAAAACTTGGGGTAAAAACTGCCAAGTCATTGTTTCTCGAGGGTCAAATGAGTCATATCAGTTTTTATAATCCCTTTTCTGAATATTAAAATTTTTGAAGGACTTAAAATGCAAAAATTTGAGTTATTGGGCTAAATATGGGCTTTTCGGCCCAACAAGCCAAAAATTGCGAAAATTGAAGTTTTTAAAGGGCTGAATTGTAGTATTCTGTAAAACAGGGGACATGAAGTGTAATAAAACTATTTCTAAGGTTAAAAATGCTTTTAAACTGCAAAAAGGGTCAAAATGTAAACTTTTTGTATTTTGGGCCAAAACTGTAAAAATTGCAAAATTTGGGGTTCTAACCGAGAAATACCATTCTGAAAGGGCTAAAACTGTTTACTAAATATAATTTGGGTTAAAAATGTCTTTTCATCAAGTTTATGATACAAAAGTGTCAAGAAAATGTTTTTAAGGACTAAAAATGAAATTCTTTTATATAAAGAACTAAAAGTGTGATTTTTATAAAAGAAAGGTGGTGAAAAGGTCAAAGTCATAATTCTAAAGAAATTAATTCATTAAGATAAAATACAAGATATTCGACTAGCGACAAAACGAAAAATAAATACACCTTCAATAGCAAATATCTTTATAAACGAATTGATTCGGTCTCGAATCAATACAAAACAACAATCGCTAAAACAAAACTCTCCAATAGGTATGTGATGACTAAAAGGAATAAACCTACTTACTTTGGGCTTATGAGTTTCAAATCATGCTTGTTGGGCCTTGCAAGCCCACCAACATGATCTTTGGGCCCAAAGGGATAACACTTATATGTTATTGGGCCTTCAATGACCCAATATTTTATAAAAGGACTTTCAATATTTTTATGTGCTAGTGAGCCAAAGTGCCTCGTTAGAAAAGCTAGTAAGGTCACAATAATCAAGTGCGAGTTGGACCATTGTGCGTTTCGCATCCACGACAGCCTAAGGTTCTTATGATAGTAGTGGGACATAATACTCCCCTTCTCTTCATTTGTTAAGGCTTACGGGAACAAAGTAGGAAATAATTAGGACTATATACAATATGGATTAATCAATACTCATTCGTTAAGACAATACAAAAATCAGTAATTATGAATACATGTCAACATCGGAAAAATCGGGTTTTCCGGGGAATTTAATACTACTCGTTCGAAACTTTATAACAATATTACCAAATACCCTTCATATATATATATATATATATATATATATATATATATATATATATATATATATATATATATATATATATATGTTTTTAAAATCATTCATGCATTAACTTATGGATCTCATGCTTTGATAAACAATAGTCTTTTTAGAAAATATCAGATTTTCTGGGTTTTTACAAAACTACACAAACCATTTTATCACAACATTTCTTATGAACTCACCAACATTTGATATGTTGACTTTTTTCCAAAATAACTTGTATTCTCAGGTAACAGGTAAGCGGAAGAGTATTATGAAGTAATGTTAGATGTTGTCACACCCCAAAACCGAGAACGGCGGAAACGTTATGGGGCGGAGGACGTCATGTAATGTATCACAACAAATGTAAAGTAGTAAACAAGCAACAATATCATCCATTGCATTAATAGTATAATTTTGCTTACAAGTGTGTTCTTTCATAGTATAAAACAACGTAATGAATACTCAAAATAAAAGATGAATCTTGACTGCTCCGTCTTCTCTAAACCTTGTATCAGTACCTTTCTATTTGTAACCTGAGAATACAAGTTATTTTGAAAGCGAGTATCAGCAATAAAGCTGGTGAATTCATAAGCATTTTAATGTTATTGCTTTGAAAAGTTGTTATGAAAGACTGGTGAATATTTGATGAACATTTAGCATAAGTATGAAAACCCTAGAAAATCGCATATTTCCTACTAGTACAAAAGTAGTCTTCAACCACGATCCGAACGTTTTGAAGGTAGTGTTCTACCAAGACCTGACCGTTTTGAAAGTACGCATCACTTGTAAATGTGACGGTTTTTCCCTTGTTTAACTATTATTATAACAGTTATAAAAGTAATAATATAATAATTTATGTTGTATCCTTTGGTACTAAGATAAACACGGCGTGGAAACTCGCCGTAAATGGATCAACCGTAGACATCCGTAGATGTGCATTTACTTCTGTTGCTAACAGTCGGGTGTAGGAATGGTTAGTCCCTTAAGTATACTTGTAATGATATCAACCGTAGACATCCGTAGATGTGCATTTACCTCTGTAGCTATCTGAGGGATTAGGAGTGGTTAACCCCTTATAGTATCTTATCATATAGTATCTCTTTAAAAGTATCCCTGTAAGAGGAATCTTTGTATGAGTATCCGTTGATATAGCATGTAGTATAGACTCATGAATGAACTGAATCTGGTGTAATTTCTTGTAATAAGAATAATGTTTTGTATCCCATCAACTATTCCTATAATAGTTTACTAGAATGTAATTGATGAGTGTCCAAGTAGGTTTATACACCCATGCTACCCAAGAGTGTCAGAATTGAACTGACTGATGGAACATTTATGTCTATATAGGTATACATGATATATATAACTAATATTTAGACGACATTCGGACGAATAACTGATACCCTAAGGGCACTTCCTAACGAGAACAGAAAAAGAAATTAGGCGAGTTTACCATTCTAAGTCTTTTAAAAAATTTCTTATTTAACTATACGAATACAGGCAAACATTTAACATTATAAAAGTATAAAAGAATTTTTGTAAAACCTTTGAAAAGTTTAATAAATAAGAATTTATGACTTGATGTCAATTTATAAAACGATTCGAGAACCGTTTGACAAGACAGTTTAAGTGTGAGAAAACCTTTGTTTGAAGCACAACTATAACAGATTCAAAAAGGAAACATACAGTTTGTAAGACAGTTTCTAAAAGTGTTTTAAACATGTAAAAACATTTGAGAAAGCTATTTGAAGTATTCTGTTCGGTGAAACGGCTAAAAGTTTAGTAAGTCCAACTGTATGTTAGTTATAAATCACATGTGATTGATTACATAACCAAAAAGTATTACAAAGATTTATGTCTTTCACACGGGGATAACCGTGTGTTTACTTGTATTCCCCCCCCCCCCTTAAAAGTGTATAAAAAGCATTTATAAAGCATTTGAAAGTGTAGATTACAGGGGTATGAGCTCACCTGATAGATTGAAGATAGCGAGACGAAAACCGAGCAGAACTTCTACTCGAGAAAGCGGATTCCTCGGGATTCTCGGGAATCTCGGGAGCGTAAAACTTCCTTCCAAACCTCGATATGAAACCGAGACATCGGGATGGCTTCGGGGGTTTAGATGTAGAGCTTCGACACGAGAAAGGGAAGAAATGATCAAAAATGTCGGCACCCTCGTATTCTATTTATAGTGGCTGGAGGACCTCGGTACGCTGGGCGTACGAGAGTACGCGGGGCGTACTCATGCGTCATGCATGACCGCATCCTCGGTCGAAGCATCGGAGCGACATGGATGAGCCGGAGCCTAGCATCCAAGTACGCTGGGCGTAACTTGGATTGGTCCGATTACTCCTCCTTCGGATAATACCGGATTTTGAATTAAATTTATATTTTAATTATTTAATAAACTTCAAAAATTCATATCTTCCTCATACAAACTCCGTTTTCGACGTTCTTTATATCCACGCGTAGGTGCGACTACGATCTACAACTTTCGTTTAGACTCCATCGGCAAATTTTGTCTTTATTTTTAATATTATATTTTTAATAGGCCGGGGCAGGAAAAGTCCGTTAAAATTCCATAACTCCTTCATCCGATGTCTGTTTTTGCCAGACTTTTTACCGTTGTAATACCATTGATGAGATCTTCGATTCTCGTTTAGGTTATGTTGGCAAAAAGCCACTCGATCTCGATTTCGAGTTTTTAGCTGTCTACTACTAAGTCTGAAACATCGAAAAATCACAACTTCCTCATATGAAGTCAGATTTTGGAATTCTTTTTATGTACGTTTACGGTTCAATGATATCTAAAACTTTCATTTAGATACCTAAAGCTAAAAATCATTGTATTGAAACTTCGCGTTTTACGTCTATCAGTGTTGTCGGTTTTGCCGAGAATCTTCGGTTGGTCATAACTTTTTCGTTATAACTCAGATTTCAAGGTTCTTTATATCTACGAAAACCTTGATACGATTCCTACTACTTTATTTAACCCAAATACGATTTTAGGAAAGTTAAATTTTTACCGAAATTTGACTTGTGATCCATCATATTGTCTCGAAATATCGGGTTGTCACATCATCCCCTCGTTAGAGGGAATTTCGTCCCGAAATTAGAGTTTAAACAGAATTGATATCCATGCTACTGATAGAAGTTTTATTTACTTCTCGTGTTCTTAAGTGAACTCGGTTCCTCGTTTGGCATTCCAGCGAACCTTTCATTATCGGGATATGAATTTGCTTCTTTCGTTTGACTTCACTAGCATGATAACTCTTCTTGGTCGAATTTATGTTGAATGTTTTTGTGGACTGTGAGAGTAGTACATCTTGTACCGTACAAGTAGTGTCTCCAGATCTTCAGAGCAATTATCGCTGCTCCTGACTCAAGATCATGTGTTGTATAGTTAACTTCCTGTGTCTTAAGTTGTCTTGAGGTATAGGCAATGACCTTTCCTCTTGCATAAGAACACAACCATTTCATACTGATTATGATGTCAGAACATTGTGGTTGATTAGATGTCGTGAAGATCTAAAAGAAAGTATGATTACTCATGAATTAAGGAAAAAGGATAGGTACTTTTGTTCCATCTGTCTCTCTTGTCCTGATCGGCAGGAAGGGCATGTGTTTGGCTTCTAAGTTTATTCGCATGGCAGCACGATCACTCGTAGTCTTAGGCAGTCTCCATCCTAAAGTTCATATTAGAACTAATACCTGGTTCATCAATCACAGTTTCGCGTATACGAGTCGTGTATAATTAAGATTGAAAAGGTAGTCGAATAAATGATTCTTCCTTAAGCCCACATCCCAACGAGGAAAAGAAGTTAAAGTGGAATCATCAATTCTAAACCTGTAGAACCTTGATTATATACCACCCCTACGTATACAATCTTCAGCGATAAATCAACCGTATGGGTCTTTGGGTTGAACATGACGTACTATACGAGTGGTACTTCGGGAAATTTTGCTGAGGTTTCGTTGAAAGGATAAGAATACTCTACGCATGAGTGCCCCGAAGTTTTGAAATTACTGCTTCACTAGAAAACGTCTATGGAGAAAGAGATTTACGCACGAAACAAGTATAGTAAAGATTGAATTGACTCAAGTAGAATGATAATATCAGAATCACTTGGAAATAAAGGCGTTAGATTTGATCATAAAGGCGTTACAGAAGAAAAACTACAGTGCAAGTTTTAACAGAGTTACATTACTTTAGATTAACTACAAGACTATTGCTACGAACAAGGTATACTACGAAAGGCAAGTATACGCAGCACGAGGGCCCCTTTACTGAAGGGATCTTGCAAAAGATAAGGCTCTAGTTGCAGTACTTTTAAACATGTTTAAAAGCATACTCAATACTTACGATTGGAGGTGAACCCATATGATAGTAGGGTCCTTCATTGCCTTTTTCCATTCTGAGGTCAAACTCCTCTCATTCCACCGTCATTCTTCTCTGTTGGGCAGTCCCTCTTGAAGTGTCCCATTACGCCACATAGATGGCATATACGAGAAATTTTGACGTTGGTGGTTGAAGTAATGTGTTGGATCTGAGTGTTGCAGTAACGGAGGGTGTGTCCCATTTTATTACAGTTTAAGCATTGCATTTTCCGACAAGGTCCATGATGGTGATAGTTGTATTTGTTGCACTTTGGGAGATTGCCAGCATACTGTCTGGCTGGGTTAGGGATAACTGGGATACTAGAAGGGATGGTAGTAGGAGGTACAGATGTCGTGGCTGCGAAGGTTGCCACATGTTGTTGTCTTTTGCTCGCCCCTTGGGGTGATTTGCCTTTAGTTTTAGCCGATAACTTTCGTTTTTTATTCTTGGTCTTGGGATTCGGGGTATCGTGGTAGTTCGTTACTTGTTGAGGTACTTGATCGCCACTTTGATTGGAATTATTGCTAACAATCCTGCTAACATTTGCGTTGTTAGCGTTAAGGTGGGTCAGAACAGCTGACACGGCAGCCGAGACTGTAGCTTGGAAGGTAGCTGCATCAATCTGAAGATTTGGTGTTTGGTTGATGGGTTGATCGTTTTTCTTCGGCGCCATAATTCTGTTACACGGAAAGAGAATGAATTTGTGAGTGAGTACGGTTGAACCTAGATGTAGTTCGATCGTTCATGTAAAGAATAAAAGTGTGATCTCGTGGGTTCGACCTACATCCCTATGATGCAGCCCTAGTAAAGAGTAGAAGTAAGTTCGTACAATGGTCTCCAGACTTCTGTCGTTCAAGCCAAGGTTTTATTGGTTGGGGGTAATGTGATTCAACCTTCGAAAGAGGATTGGAAATGATCCCGGAGTTAAATTTTTGTAGTCCAATAACTTGACTAAATGGGGTTTTCAGATAGACTCCAATGAAAGTATGATGAAAGTATTTGAACAAAGAGTGATACGGAAATTAGCCGGCTGTCAATATCATTGATGCTTAAGATGTAATAAGTTCGGGAAAATTGACCTTGTAGTAGGTCTTACATCATATTCGGAGTAGAAAAGCCCTTGACAGTATAAAGGCCTAACTAAAAGTACTTACAGTACACGGTAGTCACATAGAAAAGTGCTACACAGAACATAGACAGGAACACGGTTCTATAAAACAAACAAGGAAAGTAAAGCATCTCCTACTGGCGATGGTCACTCCTATGGTGAACCCTTAGTTCAGCTAGTTGACGTTCCATATCTAGCAGGTATCTTTCGTACACCCTCTGGCGTACTTGGAGCTCCATGACTTCGGCTCGGGTTTCAGCTAGTGCTTTCAGCAGGGTCTCATGGTTTCTCTCAGATCTCTCACTTGTCTGATCAAGGTGATTGGTGCGGACGTTATGCATTCTTGCATTGGCATCAACCTCTGTGATACGATGGAGAGCTGTCCTGCCCCGAATCTCATTTCGGGCAGCTCTTCGGACCAGAATTGGAAGAGTTCTGTCTGTTGAGCTCCCCTCCCTTATGTTGTAGAAGCTTTGGTCTCCATTAAATGACATAGGTTGGTCTTGCTCTTCGCTCCATGTTTCCAAGCATTCTACCCAAGGAGTCGTCGGGCCTTGAAAAGCCGGACGAGGGTTAGGATTTGGAACCATCAGCAAGGCCTTCAGCTTGGTGGCCATCCCTTGGGATTGAGTGATCATTCTCTGAATCCTCTCCGAGTCATCCATCATTGCTGTGGTTAGGATAGGATGGGTCGTCGTGAGGATGGAATCCAGCCATGATATCAACGCGAGAAAAAGGGATAAAAAGAACTAACTAAGTAGACGAACTAACTAAGATAATTATAAGATGATTTTTATCAGTTGCTTCAATACTTGTTTAGTGCATACCAGTTATATGTATTTAGGATAGGATAGACCCTCGAATAGGTGACCCTAACCTTAAGCCCCCAACCCAACGAGGATGGGACATAAAGCAAAGATTCACAAATTCTAAGTCTATGATATCCTAGTACATATAACCTTAGTGTATCCACTAAACAATTATTGACATACTAATAAAAATCTATTTAGTTCTCAGATAAGTAATTACAGTAACACCACATACCCCTATGGTATTTTATTGTGGGAGTGTTGGTATGTTCTTAGACTTGTTGCCACATCACAACCATTCTTGGGCATACGCTAATCACTCCTCGGACCAACATAGTTGATCAGGCTATGCCACTCCCAGGACTGACCATACATCCCCAAGCTTACTTGTAATATTCAACAATTGTAATACTTTTGTTCTTGTCCTTGTGACACGGATTTTAGTATGAATGCAGGCACATATACTTAGTTAAATATTTTATTATTTAAAAGTATAGACTCTTGGTCAGAGTGTTTTAGTCCCATTGTGTTTATAGTTCGTATATCTTTTATGGGTTGATACACTCAATTCACTATAAACAATGCTCTGATACCAATCTGTCACACCCCAAAACCGAGAACGACGGAAACGTTCTAGGGCGGAGGACGTCATGTAATGTATCACAACAAATGTAAAGTAGTAAACAAGCAACAACATCATCCATTACATTAATAGTATAATTTTGCTTACAACTGTGTTCTTTCATAGTATAAAACAACATAATGAATACTCAAAATAAAAGATGAGTCTTGACTGCTCCGTCTTCTCTAAACCTTGCATCAGTACCCGTCTATTTGTAACCTGAGAATACAAGTTATTTTGAAAGCAAGTATCAGCAATAAAGCTGGTGAATTCATAAGT
This sequence comes from Lactuca sativa, assembly GCF_002870075.4. Classification (NCBI taxonomy): domain Eukaryota; kingdom Viridiplantae; phylum Streptophyta; class Magnoliopsida; order Asterales; family Asteraceae; genus Lactuca; species Lactuca sativa. The sequence continues at coordinate 119,703,404 of NC_056623.2, read as the reverse complement.
ATTTTAATGTTATTGCTTTGAAAAGTTGTTATGAAAGACTGGTGAATGTTTGATGAACATTTAGCATAAGTATGAAAACCCTAGAAAATCCCATATTTCCTACTAGTACAAAAGTAGTCTTCAACCACGATCCGAATGTTTTGAAGGTAGTCTTCTACCAAGAGCTGACCGTTTTGAAAGTATGCATCACTTGTAAATGTGACGATTTTTCCCTTGTTTAACTATTATTATAAAAGTTATAAAAGTAATAATATAATAATTTATGTTGTATCCTTTGGTACTAAGATAAACATGGCATGGAAACTCGCCGTAAATGGATCAACCGTAGACATCCGTAGATGTGCATTTACCTCTGTTGCTAACAGCCGGGTGTAGGAATAGTTAGTCCCTTAAGTATACTTGTAATGGTATCAACCGTAGACATCCGTAGATATGTATTTACCTTTGTAGATAACCGAGGGATTAGGAGTGGTTAACCCCTTATAGTATCTTATCATATAGTATCTATGTAAAAGTATCCCTGTAAGAGTATCCATATAATTGTACCCATGTAAGAGGAATCTCTATAAGAGTATCCCTTCATATAGCATGTAGTATAGACTCATGAATGAACTGACTCTGGTGTAATTTCTTGTAATAAGAATAATGTTTTGTATCCCTTAAACTATTCCTATAATAGTTTACTAAAATGTAATTGATGAGTGTCCAAGTAGGTTTATAAACCCTTGCTACCCAAGAGTGTCAGAATTAAACTGACTGATGGAACATTTATGTATATATAGGTATACATGTTATATATAACTAATATTTAGACGACATTCGGACGAATAAGTGATCCCTAAGGCCACATCCTAACGAGAACAAATAAAGAAATAAGGCGAGTTTACCATTCTAAGTCTTTTAAACATTTCTTATTTAACTATATGAATATAGGCAAACATTTAACAATATAAAAGTATAAAAGAAGTTTTGTAAAACCTTTGAAAAGTTTAATAAATAAGAATTTATGACTTGATGTCAATTTATAAAACGATTAGAAAACCGTTTGACAAGACAGTTTAAGTGTGAGAAAACCTTTGTTTAAAGCACAACTACAACAGATTCAAAAAGGAAACATACAGTTTGTAAGACAGTTTCTAAAAGTGTTTTAAACATTTAAAAACATTTGAGAAAGCTATTTGAAGTAATCTGTTCGGTAAACAGCTAAAAGTGTAGTAAGTCCAATTGTATGTTAGTTATAAATCACATGTGATTGATTACATAACCAAAAAGTATAACAAAGATTTATGTCTTTCACACGGGGATAACCGTGTGTTTACTTGTATTCCCCCCCTTAAAAGTGCATAAAAAGCATTTATAAAGCATTTGAAAGTGTAGATTACAGGGGTATGAGCTCACCTGATAGATTGAAGATAGCGAGACGAAAACCGAGCAGAACTTCTACTCGAGAAAGCGGATTCCTTGGGATTCTCAGGAATCTCGGGAGCGTAAAACTTCCTTCCAAACCTCGATATGAAAACCGGGACTTCGGGATGGATTTGGGGGTTTAGACGCAGAGCTTCAACACGAGAAAGGGAAGAAATGAACGAAAATGGCCGGCACCCTCGTATTCTATTTATAGTGGCTGGAGGACCTCGGTACGCTGGGCGTACGAGAGTACGCGGGACGTACTCATGCGTCATGCATGAACGCATCCTCGGGCGAAGCATCGGAGCGACGTGGACTAGCCGGAGCCCAGCATTCGAGTGCGCTGGGCGTAACTTGGATTGGTCCGATGACTCCTCCTTCGGATAATACCGGATTTTGAATTAAATTTATATTTTAATTATTTAATAAACTTCAAAAATTCATATCTTCCTCATACGAACTCCGTTTTTGACGTTCTTTATATCCACACGTAGGTGAGACTACGATCTACAACTTTCGTTTAGACTCCGTCGGCAAATTTTGTCTTTATTTTTAATATTATATTTTTAATAGGACGGGGCAGGAAAAGTCCGTTAAAATTCCATAACTTCTTCATCCGATGTCTGTTTTTGCCAGACTTTTTACTGTTGTAATACCATTGATGAGATCTTCGATTCTCGTTTAGGTCATGTTGGCAAAAAGCCACTCGATCTCGATTTCAAGTTTTTAGCTGTCTACTACTATGTCTGAAACTTCGAAAAATCATAACTTCCTCATATGAAGTCAGATTTTAGCATTCTTTTTATGTACATTTATGGTTCAATGATATCTAAAACTTTCATTTAGATACCTAAAGCTAAAAATCATTATATTGAAACTTCGCGTTTTACGTCTATCAGTGTTGTCGGTTTTGCCGAGAATCTTCGGTTGGTCATAACTTCTTCGTTATAACTCGGATTTCAGGGTTCTTTATATGTATGAAAACCTTGATACGATTCCTACTACTTTATTTAACCCAAATACGATTTTAGGAAAGTTAAATTTTGACCGAAATTTGACTTGTGATGCATCATATTGTCTCGAAATATCGGGTTGTCACAAATGTTATGTTGTTAAAAATACTCAAACTATTTATGTTATGAATGTGTAATGTTAAAACATTGTACTTGATGTATAACAATTCCAGTTGTAATATATTGATGCATGGTGACGTTTATGTTATGACTCATGTATATTCATTGTGATGGAATTCAATTAAAGTCTCGCGAGCCCTCAGACGTTTCCGCCATCTGGTTCAGGGGTGTGACAATTTCATAGCTAGATTTGAGTGTTTGCAACTGATGGGAGGCTTATGTAATGACCTTACCTTGTTGTATCAAATGCAACTGAGCCCTGGATTTGGACGCATCACCATTTATGGGGCTTTGCGAATCGTGAGAAGTTCTGAAGGGACCTACTATAGTAGTCTGCAAGACCTAGAAATTTACGAATTTCTGTAGGTGTCTTCGGATCTGACCATTCTCAACGGTCTGGATTTTGGAAGTGTCTACTTGAATTCCCTCTTCACTTACAATGTGACATAGGAGTTTGACCCTTTGAATCCAAACTCGCATTTAAGAGAATTTCACGTAGAGTTTCTCTGATCGAAATGTTTCCATGACCTGCTGAAGATGTTGACTATGCTCCTCCTTACTATGAGAGTAGATAAGTATGTCATCGATGAAGACGTAGAAGAACTGATCCAAGTAAGGACGACACACCCTATTCATTAAATCCATGAATACTGCGGGTGTGTTTGTTAATCTGAACGGCGTCACTACGAATTCTTAGTGCCCATAACGATTTCGGAAGGCTGTCTTCGGAACATCCACCCCTAGCACTCGTAGTTGGTGATATCCGGATCTTAGATCGATTTTTGAAAAGATGTTCGCCCCTTGCAGTTGATCAAAGAAATCGTCAATATGAGGCAGAGGATAACGATTTTTGAAGGTTAGTTTGTTAAGCTCCCTGTAGTCGATGCACATACGAAACGATCCGTCCTTCTTCTTGACGAAGAAGACTGGAGCTCCCCAGGGTGAGAAGATTGGTCTTATAAAGCCCTTGCTGAGCAGTTCGTTAAGTTGACAGGACACTTCTTGCATCTCTGCAGGTGCTAGACGATAGGGCGATTTGGCTACTGAGGTAGCCCATGGAACTAAGTCGATACTAAATTTGTCTTGATGTTGCGGAGGTAATGCTAGGAGTTTTGTGTTCTATCTGAATCTATTATCCCGATCGGTGAGAAGGCATTTGATTGGATTCTAAGTTTATTCGCATGGCAGTACGGTCACTCGTAGTCTTGGGCAGTCTCCGTCCTAAAGTTCATATCAGAAGTCATATTTGGTTCATCAATCACAGCTTCGTGTATACGAGTCGTATATAATTAAGACTGAAAAGGCAGTCGAATAAATGATTCTTCTTTAAGCTCACATCCAAACAAGGAAAAGAAGTTAAATCAGAATCATCAATTCTAAGCCTGTAGAACCTTGATTATATACCACCCTTGCGTATACCTTCTCCAACGATAGATCAACCGTATGGGTCTTCTGGTTGAACTTGACGTACTGTACGAGTGGTACTCCGGGGAGGTTTGCTGAGATGTATTTCGGAAGGATACGAAACATAAGGTACTCTCTGCATGAGTACCTCGGAGTTATGGGATGATGGCTTCGCTATAAAGGCGATTTCGGAGAAAAGAATTTATGCTTGAAACTGGCATTGTGAGGATCGAATTTACTGAAGTTAAACGATAATGTCGGACTACTCGGAATAAAAGGCATTAGACTAGATCATAAAGGTGTTACAAAACATAATGGTGCTACTTTTACAGATTCTAAGTATTATAGTTTTATCTATAAGACTACTGTTGCGAATAGGGTATACTACGAATAGCAAGTACACACAGCACGGGAGTGTCTCGACTGACGGGGTTTCGCAAAAAGATAAGACTCGAGTTGCACTAGTTTTTAACAATTTATAAGTCTACTAATACGAAATGCCCTAGTATTTCAATGTGGGTCCGGAGTAGTCTCTCCCGCGGCTGAAATCCTTAGTATCTTCCCGTCTGCGCCAGAGTTCTTCGCTATTGGACAATCATTCTTGAGATGTCCTATCTGTGACAACCCGAAGTTCTTTCTGTCATTGTAACCCATTCCGTCAATAAAATTCATCATGTTCGAATTGTTTCCATTTAGGTTTTTAAATTAAGTCATTAATTTTGAGACTTCTATTATGACTTAATTGGTGTCTAAACACGTTAGAAACTCAAGAAAACACTTCAAATTGTTAATTATAAAATTTTTAGTTTCGACTATGTCGGTTACGACAACTTAATCGGGTGCGACCAAAAGCCTCGTTTAACATCAGTATCGGGTAGAATTCCACCGTGTCCCAAACACGAACCATATATAAAGCTTAAATGACTTCATTTTGAAGCTTTTCACCCTCTCTCACTACTCTCTCTCTACAAGTTTAATCCTTGGTCCAAAATCACTCAATTCAAGCCCCAAATCGATAAGGTAACTATCCTACCTCATAGTATAACCTCTTTGGCTTTCAATTTCGTGTTCAAACTATGAAATAGGACCATCAACATGTGTTTACGGTCCTAGAACAGTCCTAGGCCGTAAACACATATAAAATAGGTTTTGGAGCCAAAAAACCCTCTCAAATCACTTATAGGAGCACCATAAAATCATCATTTAAGGGGTAAATATGAGTTTACGGCCCAAGAACATGCTTGGACCGTAAACACCCTTTCATGGGCAATAAACTCCTTCTAAGGTGTTAAGATGCCCCTTAAACACCCCCTAAGCCTTGGAATAATGTCTAGAAGCAACCACAAGTGTGTTACGGACCTTAATCATCAAGAAAACTACCCCCCTTCGGAGTTCACGGCCGTAAATCCCCAAGAATGGGTTCCTAGGCCGTAAAATCCTATAACTTAGTCAAATGATGCCCTAATTTCATTCCATGGCTTGTTTAATGACTTAGAATCACTGTGATTAATCTTGGACCACCAAAACACATTAAGAATGGGTACATAAGAATTTACGGCCATAAACTCCTAGTTTACTGCCGTAAACTCCTCAAATGGTCCTTATGTTGTTCAAATTCCATTCCAATGCCTTAAAACCAAGCCTAGTAATACCCCACAAGAGTTGTAAGACCATTTAGCACCCAAGAACACCCCCACCATGAGTTTACGGGTGTAAACTCATGGGGATATAGTCTATGGGATCTATGGGCCATAATCTCCTTTAGGAGTTTACTCTTGAAGAGCAAACTCCATATCCAAGCCTTACACACCCTTAGATGCTACCCGGGTCACTCCTAACACTTTAATTGAAGTGTTTTTGCCCCTCGAAGTGTTTATTTATGTTAATTAGTAAATCAAGGTCTAATTAGATACAATTTATGTATCTCTTCATATTACATAGGAACCTCGCGTGTAATCAAGCCCCGAACTGACGCTTAGCATGCAAACCGACACATTTCTCGACTGCTGAGTTCATACCCCTACGCCTTTTTCCGAGTTTTTCAATGTTTTCAGGGGGGGGGGGGGGGGGGGGGAATACAAGCAAACTATAAATGTTTTCGAAACTTAAAACTGATATAATTCTATAAATATCTGGAAAATTTCTAGTTATCTTTACCTCTTATGTATTATGCGGAGCATAAGGGATGTTTTATCGAATATAACTACATGGATTTCAATTACAGTAAAGGAAACAATCAAACTAATCAAATTATTATGGGAATAATTTGGGATCTTCAATTCTCGTTTTATGAGTTTGGATTTCATGCAATGTCAATAGATAAACTATGTCTGATTTAGTTTATCTCTGTTTAATGTAATGTATTATGCCAGATAGTTTCTTTGTATTAGATTATTTATACTCTATTATGTTTCGAAACGATTATGATATTCAATAACGACCGAGTACACTGTGAATAATTTAATACTAGCTTGTGAGATTAGTCTTCAATATACCCTTCGGGTTATCAGTAAATCCTCCCTGGAAGTATAACCAGAGTCTCCTGGAGGGAGAGCGTGGAATTTGTGAATAGATCTATTCGGGACTAACAATCCCACACCTTAACTGTTAGCTACAGTTAGGCGGGCACGCCTGGGGTGACAAATTTTGGATATCGTCCGACGCCTGAAGAACGTCAAGGAGTTCTCAGGTCACATTAGCATGGTTATACGACTCACAATACGTATTAAAATATAAGTTTATTCACGGGTTTTATATCTTCCTTTAATCTATAGTTTTATGTATTAAAACTACCTACTATTGCACTGGATGGTATTCCCAGGGGTTTTAAATCTATAGTTTTATGTATTAAACTATCTACTGTTGTGCCAAATGGAAATTTAGATGTTCTAACTAAACTGTCTTTATAAGAAAATATGGGATTTTCTTGGATAACAACTTTTCAGAAAACCAAAGGAAAAATGTTCTTTTAACATAAACAAACAACTTATGAACTCACCAGCTTTATGCTGATTTTCAAACTGCTTGTATTCTCAGGTCCACATTAGACAGGTACCCGCGATCTTTTGGAGAAGACGGAGTGTATAGAAGACTCGTCTTAGCTTTTGTTATATGATGAATATGCATAAACTTGTAACACTTTACTTTCAAACAAATGTAAATACTATTATGTAATGTAATGGTTATGTTTACTTCGCTTACTATGTACATTGGTTGTGATACTTAACATGAAGTCACCTCCGCCCCGGAATGTTTCCGCCCTGGGTTTCGGGGTGTGACACTATGTCACCACATAAATGACATAACTGGCTTGCACCACCATCAGTGGTGGAAGTGAAGTGTCGAGTAGGAGTTATGTGGACACGATTGCTTTCGATGATCATCCCTTTTGGACAATTCCTATAATAGTGCCCTGCCTCACCAAAACTATAGCAAACTTGGCTGGCTCCGGTAGTAGAGGTGGTTTTACAGAAATGGGCAACGTGCCCCATTTTGCTGCACTTGATGCATTGCAATACTCGGCAAGCTCCATTATGATGATAGTTACACGGGTTACACTTCGGGAGTGATCCCTCATATCGCTTGACTGGTGCTGCAGTGGCAGGGGTCGCCACTGGTTGCTGTTGCCTGGAAAGCCTTTGAAATCGCTTGCGTTCCACTTGTGCTTGACACTTTGGTTTCTTAAACTCTAAGTTGTGGATTTGGGTGTTCGCAACAATTTTCATTTGTTGATTTCCCAAGTGGTTAGAACAATTTGAACTGTCAACACCTTTTTCAGCCTTGCTTTCGTTACTAGAGTTGAGGTGTGCAAGGACAGCTGTCACGGCAGCTGATACCGCTGCGTGGAAGGTGGCAGCGTCTATATGAAGGATCGGGGTTGTGTCGTTCAGCGGATTACCTCTTGGTGATGACATGATTCTGTTATTTGGCAACAAAAGGAGTTTGTGAGTGATTATGGTTGGCCCTAGATGTACTCTACTCAATCATGTAATTGTAAAGTTTTTGTTTGTTAAACTGTTCTCGATGGGTTGACCTACATCCCTGTGATGCACTACAGGAAAAGATTTGAAGGAAGTTCGTAAAATGTTTACTAGACAATTGCTATTTTTCACTAGACTATCATTGGTTGGTGGATAACGGGATCCAACCTTTGACAAGAATAGGAAGAAATCCTTGAGCTAATTCACCATAGCTCAATAATTTGACGAAGTGGGTGTTTCGATAGGATTCTAATGATAGCAAAACGAAAGTAATTGAACAACGATTGGCACATAAATTTTCCGACTGTCAATATCATTGATATTTAAGATGTAATACGCTTGGAAAAATGACCTTGGAGTAGGTCTTACATCATATCCGAAGTAGCAAAAATTTTGACTGTATACAAGCCTAACTAGAAAGTACTTATAGTACAAAGTTAGTTACTTAGAAAAGTGGTACTTAAAACATAGATAAGAAGACTATTCTTTCAACCAAGGAAAGAAAAGTAGAATATCTCCTACTGGTGACGGTTATCCCTTGGGTGAACCCTCAATTCAACCGGTTGACGCTCTATATCAAGTAGGTACCTTTCGTACACCCTTTGGCGTACTTGGAGCTTTATGACTTCAGCTCGAGTTTCAGCTAGCTATTGCTACAGGGTCTCATGGTCTCCCCTAGACCTCTTACGAGCATCTTCCAGACGAATGGTGTGGATGGTTATGCATTATCGCATTGGTGACAACTTCTGTGATTCGATGGAGAGTTGTCCTGCCCTGAATCTCATTTTTAGCCACTCTGCAGACCAGGATTGGTAAGACTCTGTTTGCTGAGTCTCCTTCACTCAGATCAAAAAAGCTTTGGTCTCCATTGAATGACATGGGCTGATCCTGCTCTTGGCTCCATGTTTCCATGCATTCCACCGACGGAGGCGTCGGGCGTTGAAAAGCCGGACGAGGGTTAGGATTTGGGACAGGAGCCTTCGGGGGTAGGTTCTCAACTTCTGGCTCGGAGTCAGAACCATCTGCAAAGCCTTCAGCCTGGTGATAAGTAAATAGACGATCTAATTAGATAATTTAAGATGATCTTTATTAGTTACTCCAACACTCGTTTAATGCATACCAGTTATATGTACTCAAAATAGAATAGACCTTCAAATAGGTGACCCTAACTCTAAATCCACAACCAAACAAGGAACAGGAAGTAAAGCAAAGATCACAGATTCAAAGTGTATGACATCCTAGTACATATAACCTTAACATATCCACTAAACAACTATTTACATACTAATAAAGACCTTTAGTTCACAGATAAGTAATTATAGTAACACAAAATACTCCTATTGTATTTTAAGTTTACGTTATGTTCTAATGTTTTCATTGTAGTAGTGTTGGTAAGTTTTTAGACTTGTTGCAACCTCACAACCAGTCTTAGGCACATGCTAGTCACTCCTCGGATAATATAGTTGATCAGGCTATATCTTCCTAGGGTTGACCATATGTCTCTAAGTCTAATTGTGTTGGCCGACAATCGTAATACTTTTGTTTTGTCCTAGTGAAAATAGTTTTAGTATGAATGCAGGTGGGTATACTTGGTTAAATTTTTTATTATTTAAAAGTATAAACTCTTTATCAGAGTATTTTAATCCTGCTGTGTTTATAGTTCGTATATCTTTTATGGGTTGATACACTCGATTCACTATAAACAATGCTCTAATACCAATCTTTCACACCCCAAAACCGGAATGGCGGAAACGTTCGGGGGTGGAGGACGTCATGTTCAGTATCACAACAATGCAAAGTAGTAAACAAGCAACAACATAATCCATTGCATTAATAATATTAATTTCACACAAGTGTGTTCTGTCAAGTTATATAGACACCCAAAATATGAATCAAAATAAAAGATGAGTCTTGAACGAGCTCCATCTTCTCAAAACCTGGCTCCGGTACCTGTCTACTGGTGACCTGAGAATACAAGTAATTTTGAAAGAGTTTATCAGCTTTAAAGCTTGTGAGATCATGAGTATATTAGTGTCTACGTTTGTATGAAAGTGTTTGTAAGGTGTTTGTAACTGTTTGAACTCTCCTAGAAAACCCTATGTTTCCTACTAAAAGTAGCCTTCTACCAAGGCATCTAGTGTCTATGTGTGTGTCTCTTGTAAGAGTATGTATTTTCCCAAATCCGACGATCATTATCCAAAAATATAGTTTTTACATTATTGTTTATTGTGTGAAGATCACAAAGTGAATGTAATGGGAAAATGAAATAGTACTATAGTGTTGTATTAAGTAACTACTGCTATACTAACTACCTTAAACCATTTGTTATTTAAAGTACCATGCGAGCGGCTTGTACCCTGCTACCGACTATAGAACACGACGATGTAAGACGTCGGAAGAAATGACGTTTGGCACCCGTAGACTTGCAAGTCCCACTGTAGCGAGCAACAAGGTGTAGGATAGTCAATCCAGTATAGATCTATACACAAACTCAAATGCTCTCCATTTAAGGAAATTCTGGATACAAAACGAGCAATGACAGGTGATGCCATGCCCCGTTACGTAGCTCACATAACTGTAGTAATGTTCTAGTATATGTATGTTCTAGCTATATTGTGTGTTCTCTCTCTCTCTCTCTCTCTCTCTCTCTCTGTCTAGCATGTATGTGTGTTCTCTCTATAACGTATTGTATGTTCTCTCTGTAATGTATTGTATGTTCTCTCTGTACTGTATTGTATGCTCTTTCTGTAATGTATTGTTATTGACTCATGTATGAACTGACTCTTTGTATGTTTTACTGTTCTAGTAATAGTATTAGTATCTCCCTAAACTATACCTATTATAGCTTACTAGTAATGTTGTTTGTATGTATGAACATGTGTGTATACCCTTGCTACGCAAAGGTATTGAATAAAAAGAAGTAACCTTTTATATTTGTATACATATACATAATATATAACTAGGATTCAAACGACCTTCAGACAAATAACCTGAATACCCTAAGTCCACAACCAAACAAGGAACATGAAGTAAGGTGAGCTATCAGTCCTAAGTCCTTTCAACCCTACTTATATAACTATATCTATATTGATACAAATTTAACAGAATATAAGTTTAAAAGCGTTTAATAAAAGTATTTGACATGTAAAAGAGTTTAATAAAACAGTTTGAAATAGTTGTTTGATAACACAGTTAGAAAGTAAGAAATGCACTTGTTTGGTAGTTATTAATCATATGTGATTGATATAATAGCTATAATAGTTCAACTTGTATCCCCCCTATAAAAGCATTTAAAATCATTTAAAAGTTTGATTAAGGGGTATGAACTCACCTGTAGTGAGTGGTTTGGATGAACAGAATGTTATAGGATGCCAAGTGTCAAGTGAAGACTTGAACACACACAAGGTTCCTAGTTAACATATAATAACACATATATGTATCCAATTAGTCATTAAACAACTAATTAACCAAGTTAAGACATCCTAATACATGTAAAACACTTGGTTTAAGTGCAATAAGTACTAAGGATTGCATGTAAGGGTTGTAGGACTTGGCTATTGAGTTTAGGGTTCAAGGGGACACTCTTTTGGAATTTACGATTTTGTGACCAACTCCCTTGGATTTTACGGTCGTAAACCGATGAGTTTACGGCCACAAACTCATGGTACTTCTACCATTTTGTGTTTTGAAGCTTTACAAGTCATAAGAAGCATTCTTACTTCAAGTCTAAGCCTTTGGAAGTGATTAGGGCAACATTTCACCCCTTTATCGAGTTTACGGCCCATGGACCATTTCTCCATGTGTTTACAGCCGTAAACCCATATGGTTTATGGTCTTTTTGATGTTTTAAGTCCTAAGCACATCAAGGATGGGATCTAGACTAGTACCCAAGGCTTGGTAAGGGACTAGGGCACACTTTGACCTCTTTATTAGGGTTTACGGTCCAAGAACATGTTGGACCGTAAACACCTTTGATCTTATGTTTCCTTGTGTTTTCTAGATGATTTAGATGTGTAACAAGTCTTATAACACACTAGGGTAAGAGTAATTACAATAAGGAAGCTTGAAAGGGTGTTACAAGTCCAAGAACACTAGTGTGTGTTCTTGGTGAAACTAAGAACACTTGAAGATCTACACAAATGGAATGATTTCACGGATGGAATCATGTAAGATCACTAGACTAAGGTAGATATCAACTACACAAGGAATAAAACACTTACTTTATTGAATATTTTTGAAGAAATTTGGTTGATACTTGAGAGAGAATTGGTTCTAGACCTGGAAGTGTGCAAAAAAGCCAAAAATAAACTAAGTGTCACTTATATAGTCATTAGGGTTTACGGCCCTAATACCATTTGGGCCGTAAACTCTAAAATATTGGAGTTTTTGGACTTTATTGATGCACAATAGACACTAGGGAATCCTCTCTCCAGTCATCTCTTGAAGTGCTAACTTTAAAACACACAAACTGACTCTGAAAAGCTGGAAAGTTAGCAAAAACAGTTCTGACTTCTATTGAAGTGAATGGTTGTACATAATAGAAATTTTGGGTTGTCACACTATAGAACACAACACAAAGATTAAAATACTACGAAGAGTATTTTACTAACCTTACTTCTAATA